>NW_005054433.1:257361-304086 GCF_000277835.1 Geospiza fortis | reverse complement strand
AGAAATCTTGTTTCCCCTCTAGATGTACTCTTTCTCCCCTCAGTTCTGTGTGAAGGCCAGGGACACTGAAATTCTTGGACTCCTACCATGCTAGCACATCACTGTGTCCCTGAATGTCTTTATCCCTTTAAATGACTGGACAAATTAGACAATCAAAGTGCTGGCAAAGATTATTCCATTCACATATCTTCTAAAATATAGGACCAGGACTGATTTTGAAGGGTGGTAGAAGTGCAAGGGAAAAATAAACCAAAATAAGACAAATATATGGAAATAGTATAAGCACAGCTCTATAGCTTTATATGCAAGTTAGTTAGGTGCGGAAGGAAGAACACTTTTAAAGATTATTGTATTCCTCTTTTCAGAGCCAGGAAGTTTCAGTGTTTTGATCACGTAGAGTGTCTTCCAGTGTCTGGTCTGCAACAGAGGAGCTCTTTCTTATGGAATTTACAAATTTTTAAAATTTATTTTTACACTCCCAGAGTTCATTCAACATAGGGTAGGATCATAAATCAAGTCACTGGCCCTGGGTGTGAAAATCTATAGATGTTTGAAGTTTGAACGGTCTGGGCTACTTACTGAGAGATAGGCACTTCAGTTCTCTGTCCTCTTTGCAGATTCATAAAGTTAAAAGTTTTACCTCATTCTACTTCTGCTACTCACTAAACAATTCTTTTCTTTCAGAAAATTTTATACCACTTTAATAGACAGGCTAAACAAAAATATGGAAATAACAGGAAAACATGAAGAAGGTTGCTACAAAAATATAGACTAAATATATTTATTTTATATATTTATATATATAAATATGTATAAACGTATTAAAAATAATAATATAACATATTAAAATATGCAGAAAATATAGCAAGAACTGCATCCAAGATCAATAGCACTTAAGGTGTTTAAAAAAATTAAGTTAGTAAGGCAGTTCTTGAAAAATTCTTTCTTTGTGTAAATGGTGATAGAATAAGACAAACTGCCTCACAGGGCTGTTAGTGCAGACTTTCCAGTCTAAAATCAGGATTTTAGGAAGCAATCTTTTAGATTTCTAATTTGGGATTGTATTGCCTATGATTTTTGCTTATTATCCACAAATTTCACTATCCAAACAACATTCCCCAAAGGAGCTCAGAATTTGCTGAATGTTCACCCTTAGAAAATTTAGTTTCTTAGGCATTCCCCAATGTAGGGCAAGAGGTAATGTGGGCTGAGAAAGTGAAAACCACTACCACTTCCTCTGCCTGACTTGTTCACCTGAACAGGTTTCTTGTTAGTCAGCTGAAGAGGCTGAGCTGACAGTGTTCATCTGCCTTGGTTCAGGATCTGACTCTAGAACAGCAGGGATGAGGGACACAGTAACCTTTTCAGCCACTCCAGTCTTAGCCAGCTTGTCAATCAAGGCCCCAAGAATACACTGTAAAAACAGATTTTCTGAGGGTGGGCACTCAGCGTCTTCTAAAAATCCAACTCTTTGAAAAAGTCTTATTTAGACACTTATCAGTTAGAGCCCTTTAATTAGGTGCACATCTCTTAATCAGCTAAATATTTATACACTCCCACAGCTTGAGCAGCTTTGGCATTTAAAGGTGCTTTTTACCCAGCAAATCCCATTAATCATAGTGGGAATATGAATAAAGCCTCAGCTTGGCTCAACTTGGAAATGTGTGCTCAGTCATGAGTCAATTGACACATACCCTCTTCCCTGCATCTTCAAGAAAACAAACAAGCAAACAAACAAACAAACCAAATCAAACCCAAAGAAAGCCCCAAATAAACAAAACCAAAAAATAAAACTCAACAAAACCCTTTCATTTTTCTTTGACTTCCAAGCAAGGATGCCTTGCTATCGCTTGCTCTGGAACTGATTTAGGCAAGACCATATTCAATCTTCAGTGACTCAATATAGTCAGGTGCGTTTTTTGCAAAAATGAGAGGCTTGTTAAGTGGTACTCTGATGTGTCTTTTGCACACTCCTATTCAAAACATAAAGAGCATAATTTTAATCTTTTTAAAAAGCCAAAGAAGACAAGAGGAAAAAATGTTGCTGAGTTGTTCACTGACGTTAATGAGTGACTTCTGTCTTACTTCTCTCAAAATTCAGTACTCTTTCTTTATTTCCCTTTAAAAACAATAAGGCACAGAAAAAGTGAGAGTTACAGGTCTGTATGTATTTAGCTATTGCAGGTGAGAGGAAAGGTCTCCAAAACCAATGCCTCAAGAATTTTTGTTAGTTTTATTCACTTGACTTAATCCTACTCTTAAAATATTTTTGCAGCAATTGTTACTTCTCCTCCCTGATGCCAATAAGAACTACTACCCCAAAATATTAGAGAAGTAACTGGATAATCTTTCTCCTCTCCAATATAGATGCTATGTCCCATCCCTATAAACAGTGACTGGGGGACCATTCTTATTTAAAATGTCCTCACCTTTGATTTTGAATCCTCGAATCCAATGTACACACCTCAGCATATGGTACATACTTCAAAAAAGTATAAATAGACCTGAAGGCTTCCCATCCATCTAAGAGTCAGTGTAAATTAGGTGGTTATTTCTCTGTGTGTTATTTTGTTGAGCTTTTATTGTATTGGAAGAAATAAGAAATCTTTTGTGGCCATGTTGGCAAATCTGGTGTGGCTTTACATGTCCAATAAATACCTTTCTAATAGAAGAGAGTGAGTTTCTTTTCCAGAGAGAAAACAATAATCCCCATTTCCTGACTCTCAACTTAGTCATCAAAACAGCCATTCATGATGATAAGACACATAAGAGACTTATCTTGGCTCAGTCTGAGCTGGTGTCAGCCTTTATGCCCCCCATTGCAACACAGAGTTATGATGCTAGGCTATGATAACAGTAAGATAAGAAACAGCTTTAGAGGTGAGCTTCTACAATGCTGAAACCACAGAATTTCAGGGGCTGGAGGGAAAGATGGTAAAAAATAAATTTAGGCTCTAAGGATAATGCAGATTATTGATCCTTGGAATAGGAAGGCACATAAATTAAAAAAAAAAACAAACAACAAAACATAAGCTACAAAATATATAACTAGTCCAATCTAAAAAATAAAACAGCCAACTACCAAACCCCAAAATTTTAAGTGTCTTCTTTTCCAACTGCATGTCATGACCCCCCACAGTATAGTACTCTGTCAATGATCTGATGATTCATACATTCCTGGGCTGCATGTGAAGAGTGAAGAGGGTTCTCAGCCAGAATATGCCATAGGGAGGTGTTATGATTGAGACTACCTGCAGCTAGGGTTTAACTTCTATTAATTTGCATTGCAAGAACTTCACTTATGTCTCACTGTTCAAGTAATTTTTATTTTCTTTTATTCTTATTGCTGCTTTGACAAGTGTTTCAGGGTTCTCTCCTCAAATTAGGAATCTGTGGGTGCTAACTTTCATCTGAACAGACCTTAAATCCTGATTTCCTGCGCTTAAGGCTGCTGTCATCATCTGCCCCAGAGAGCTAAGGGAGATTAAGTAGCTGCCTACATTATCCTGAATTGCCTTCATATTTCCCACAACATATGTTTGTGTAAGTGGGTAAATAACTGTAGATACTCAGAGACACCTGTGTGCCTACATTTAGGTGATTCCATAAAACTAGATTAGCATCTGGTAGCTAAGGATTATTTAGTTTCTTAAGACTTCATTTTATTAAAATTTAGGTGAACTTTATCCATGAAGAATGTTTTCATCCTTAAAACATAGACCAAACCATTAGCACTTACATGATGATAGTGGGGACAAAGGAAAACCTGGTGATGTACTCCCACCTTCATAAAAAAAGCTCTTTAAATGCTTTAGTCTCAAGTAAAATTATTAAAAGAAACTTTTCAGGATCTTTTGTTTGTACTACAGAATAAAGTAATGATTTCCAGGAATGGGTTAGAAGAAATAGATAATTTCTAAACAGCAATGTAGAATAAGGTTTTTGAACATTTGTATTGGATTACGATACTCATTCTCAATTGAAGATTTTTAAATTCAGCATTGCTGATGCATTCCTCACATTCAATATAATTTCTGTTACTCCCATAGTTACTATTCATATTTTACTGTTTGATTTGTTTTGTTGGATTCTAAGTTCTAAACAAACTCTGCTTTAGTTTACATTTGCTGTCATAGCATTAATTCAGATTTTGCTTCCTTAATTGCCAGTTCAGACTGCATAGCATTTGACTTCATATTCATCAATTGCTGCTGTTTTAGCTGGTTGTACTTCACCAAGTGAAATTTTAAATATGTGTCTTTTCCCTTCACACAGCACCCAAATCATGTTCAGGTACCAAAACATAAGTTCACCAGAGATATTATTGAATTTATTATGTTCTGCTAGGTACTTGTATTAACATGTAAGGCTTTAAGCTTCAGCTTTTGAAATCTTCAGAATTGTTCTTAAGTAGCTCTTGAATCCTGCATATATTAGACATGCCCAGCCTTCCAGCTGACAGCTATAGTGCATGTTTTCTTTTTAAGATAGGCTGCATGAATTTTCAAGAGGTAATAAGGTTCTGGTAATATTTTTTGAGGAATGTGTTCTTCTGTGTATGCTGTTCACTGTTTTGGTATTCAACATGGCTTTATGATATTCTTAAAGTATCTTTAGTACTTAGAAACTAATGTCTGATGGCAGATGACTGTGTTACTGAAATACTCATCAAGACTCTGGAAATGGGCCTGGGTAGACCCCACAAACTTCATTTCACATTTATTTCTCATGGAATAATAAAACCTTATTTAGCTTGTATGTCCTGAGCTAGGCTTGATCTGTTGCCAATCTGAACCAAGGATACCACCTCACAAAATAGGTTATCATTATGGGCATATTGATTTTCCTGTTCTTATTTGTAACCAGCTTCTGCAATGAATATTTTTAAGATCCTGTATTGTAAAAATTTTTCCAGGGTAGTTTTGACAAAAACACCTTTCTTTTTATGACAGCTTTTTATATGTATCATGTTTTTGCATCTAACCACTTAGCAGGTTAATTTTTCACAATTTAAGATAATGCTATAAATAGAATATGCTTTTAAAACCTAATTGTTGCTCAAAGAGTTGATATTCTTCACTTCCTATGTTCATGTAACTGGTTATGTCAACCTTATTCGCTAGAAGTTTCATAGAATCATAGACTCAGATGGGAAAAGATCAGAAAAACCAGTACAAAATTGAGTACAACCATTAATGTAATACTGCCAAGGCCACCAGTAAGCCACGTCCCTAGGCACCACATCTACACATCTTTTAGAAACCCCCCCAGATGGCCACCACCATCCCCCAACAGAAGGTTCCAATGCTTGTTAACCCTTTCAGTGAGAAAATATTTTACTAATACCCAATCTAAAACTCTCCTCGTACAACTTGAGGCAGTTCGCTCTGGTCCTGTTACAAATTAGCTCAGGAAAGAGATTGCCCCCCCACCCACTCTTGCTAAAGCCTCCTTTCAGCTAGCTGTGGAGAGCAACATGGTCTCCTCTCAGCCCCCTTTTCTCAGGACTAAGCAACCCCAGTTCCTTCAGCTGCTCCTCACAGGAATTGTTTTCTAAACACTTCACTCATTATAGTAAAAATCTTTCAGGCTTCATGCTTTGACTGAACCTGACCACAACTGATTCACTGTTAAATAGTTGCAGCATGAATAAAAATAATCTGCTAAACTGTTACTGTAATTTAAACTGTTATCTCTGGATAACAGTTTAAATAAACTGGAGTTTATTCAGAGATCTCTAATCTACTCCTGCAGAAAGTATGCTCTGTCTCACTAGGGTTTTCAGTGGTTCATCTATTACTGCCAAGGAAGTAGAGAAAATCAAGAACTGCACCAAACTAGAAAGAACAGTTTGGGGAAAGAGGGATACAGAATAGGAACACAGGAACTGGTGGGAAAAGACAGACAGAAAACACTGTAAGAACAAGAAAGAGCAGGGAGGAGGTTATTTAGGACCATGTAGTCACCATAAAGGTGAAGGATAGAACATGGATGCAGCCAGACGAGAAGATTGAGAGCTGGTCAAACAGGAAAATGTTTGGGTTTACAGTGTGAAGGAAACTCGTGATCTTATTCACTTCCATTAAAAAATCAATTGAATCTGCATATATTGTTCTCATCTTTAATTGATGAGAGTATCTCATTGATACACAAGACATGAGAATATGAAGGAGAAATTTTGAAGAAATCGTGGTTTTTGATTGCTTTGAAACTCTTTACCATTTCATATCTTGGGAAACCTATCAATATAAATATTTATAGCAGATGACAGGCAGCTTCAAATAACTTTTGTTGCAGTAATGCATTTTTGCTATTTCTTTAAATCTCATTTTATTTTTCTTACAGTACATATGCAAAAAAAAAAAAAGAAAAAGTCACTATGTTCATCATTTGCATGTGCAGGAATTGGTTTAAGTGATAAGACTAAAACCATGATGAATGAAGGGAGGCTAGAATTCTATGTGTACCATGAACAGCACTCACCCATCCTTTCTGTTCCAAAACTCTTTTCTTTGTCTCACTTTGTATGTTGAAGTTTCACATCAGTGGAAGAATTCGATTATGAATTTTAATTGATACTTCATGAAATATTTTTATAACTAAGTGTTCAAACACTCAAGCTGAACTTTATTCACTATGGCTTTTTTCATATTGAAGGAAAAAAAGGGATTCTGTTGCATTGTCAATAGTAATCCATTGTGATCTATCTATAGCCTATTTGTTAGTGTATTTTCCATAATATGCCTTAAGAGTCTCAATTCCTTATGCCATTATTGCGTAGGATATATGCAGTGGGATCCAACATAAAATTGCACAGTGGAGACAAAACCTCAGATCTGCCAACTTCAAGCTGGTTGCCATGCCACGAAGTTATAGAGTCAAACCTACATTCACTGTTTTTCAGTCTTTCTTGGGGCCAGAAAGCACTGTCTTTTCACTTAGTACTGGGCTGGTGGGCGTGACTGAATCTCATCTCTGAATACCCAGCTGCCTAGTGATTGTAGTTGGAGATACATCTTCATATCTACCAAGCCAGAAAAATGAATTTGAAATTAGCGGTACTGTATCACAAGCAAAGTGCTCTATTACTGAATTATCAGAGAAAATGAGTAGTATCACTAGCTTATCCCTTTCTTCCAAACTTATTTAGAAATATATTAGGTCTCTGGTCATGTTCTTGGCCTTAATCTCTGCAGAGACACAGAGATATGAATCTCATATGGATTTAAGCATTCTCTGGAGCTGGGAATTAGGTGACTATATCCTTAGTTTCCATTTTCCTCTAGAGTTATTCTTACTATTTAAATTAATGTTGGGAATATTTTGTGCTTGTCAGCCTTTTATACTCCATTCTTTAACACCAAGTTCTACCCAAATAACACACAAGACACTGTCTGGACTGCACAGTATAAATTTCGCTAAGTAGCTGTGGCATAAATTTCCCTTGTGAATGTATAGCCTAACAGCCTGTCTCCAGGCAGCAATCAGGATCCCACTGAGCTTGGCAAGATGCAGTCGCTGATCCAGAGCACTCACAACATAAGCTCATGACAAGAAAGAACAGATGGAGACTAAGGTAAATAGTAGTGTGGTGGCAAACACAGTAACAATGAGGCTGGGTCCATCTGTTGTTCCAGTAGGTGCAGAAACTATTCTTGTCCTCTGCTGTGTCCCATTGCACCACTTCATCTCTTTGGGTACAGCAGGCAGCTTGGTAGATAAATGGACAGGGCTACACTTTGACTGAGGGGGTTGTATTTTTATGTCAACCCCTCCTTCCAAACAGACTTTGTTCCCTTCATTCTCTCTTCCTCTCAGCTCTGAATATCATCCCAGTTCTCTTGGCAAGAGACTTGGGCATGGTGCCCTCAGTGTCTTTGTGGAGCAGCAGTTAGGCGCTGAGTGGGGAAATTCATGCATAAAACTCTCAAAGCTTTTCTCTGAAGCAAAAGCTCTCCTAAAAAATAAAATAATCCAAGAACTGTTCTCTGGTTATGAGAACAAATGACTTGATATAGCTGGTGTCCAAATGGCTACCTTCTTTGATGCTCCAAAGTAAGCTGCTCACATCAAAACAGCTTACTGGGAATGTTTTTTTGAGGCAAACTGTCCTTCAGCTGTTTCAGAACATTTGGGAATATGCTAGATGTTGCAGGCTAAAGCCAAGCCATAGACAGAACAATTAAGCTGTATCAGTTGTCTCAGATCAGTGCATGAACCCTGCCCTTATTTAGTTTGCAAATATAGGAGTAGTCTCAGCAAATAGACTTACTTGACACTACATGAAAGATGCCAAAAGAAAGGATAGAATGCAAGTGTGTGGGGAAAACACTTCAATAGTTGGAGAGGCTTTGAAGGCTAGAGACAAACCATCCCTTCCAACTGTTTGGTTATTTTGGTGTTTGTAATGGAGTGTCAGTTTCAGTCAGGAAGAGGTGACCTTCACATCCAGAACTTTTGAATGCTGGATCAATGTAAATAAAACAGCAACTTTCTTAGGCACTAAATGGAAAGCTGTGAAAATCATTCAGGTTAGAGGCAGCTGCTTTTATTACCCTGCAATACTGCAAAGCGACCACGATTATTTTAGTATTCTACTGCATCTCACATAGCTATCATCCTGTATGTCATTTAGTCACAGTGCCATAAACTAAAGGCTTGATTTTCTGAAGTGCTCAGTGCCAACCACTTTCAGTTCCCCAACCCACATGACTGCTTGCCATAATACTCCCAAGGATACCAACTCCTTATTTTCTCTACATGTAAAAGAGTAGAAAAAAAGAAAAAAAGTAATTGAACAACCAGATAGTTAGTATTGTGTCTGCAGAAAGGAAAGAGACTTATGTAAAATGTTTGTGTGGACTTGTTGGTTGGGTATGACTTTCCAGCACTGTGAAGGTGGGCAGCATTACTTAAGACAATAAAACTGATCCTGATTTCATTGTCTTGACTAGAATTCAAATTTGTATTTTCTGGGTTTGTAAATTTAATTTAACATATGGCTGCTATTGATAATTTTCACAAGTGAAAATTATTTATAAAACTATCACACTTATAGCTACAGGATTTTTCATTACTATAAAGATTTACATTGCTTCTTATTTAGAAACATTTGTTTTAACATTCAAAGTAGAAGATTGACTAAAATATATTTAAATTTTTGTGCCTATGTAAAATCAAATAGGCTCACTTATCATGATTATTGGAAAAACTGACAAAATAAAGATTGCAATAGATATCTTGATATGCTTTAAGAAATATAATTTATTAATAGAAGAGATATAGTAGGAGCAAACCTTAGATCATCATTAGAAAAACATCAATATGCCATCTGTTTTTCATCAGAGTATACCTTTGTACCAGAAAGCTACGTGAATAGCATGTATCAGAATTCACTCAGTTGCAGTCTTCTTTAAATGACAAGGACACATTTTTTTCTTCATGTTGTTTAGCAGAATATAAGCTCATAGCTAAATACCTAACTCACATGACTGTTCATTACTTTAAGTAACAAAATTTCTGTTGTATGTACAAATTAGAAATATGACACAAAATGGAATTTTATTATTGCTATTCTGTATATGCCAAAATTTATACGCAAGTAATCTTCAGTTTGATTTTTCTAAAAAAATATTTATAAAATCAGAGTTCTAGTTTGTAAGCATAAAAGTTAAATTTAAGTTATTGATGGACATATCATATTTTTCATTGAACTGAGTCTATTAGAAGCAACAAATCTTTCAGGTCTAAGGTGAAATTGCATAGACCTACCTAGTACCATAAGTCATAAACAGGGGAAAGTCCAGCTGCTCTGAAATTTTTTGAAGGATTGTGTAACAGGTAAAACAATATTAAGTGACCCATTTATGGATCAAATATTTAGTTATAAAAATGCTTACAATGTTTTAAATGTAATTTTGTGATGTAAAGAATTTTAATTGGAGTCACCCATGAACCCTTTTCCCCATAAAAAATTGCAAAGCTAATTGTATAAACAGATCAATTAATTTAAATCAACACCTCTGGCAACAAAATAAACCTTAAGGAAGTAAAGATGCTCCTCCTCAGACACAAGTGCACTTACCTTGACAGAGCTATTAGGATTTGGCAATGAGGTCTAGCTTGACACTCATTCCAGTACTCTAAGACAGGTTAATCTAATACATATTATTACTATTTAAAATAATGACAATACTTCTTAATGATGATAAAGTGGAAAAGACCTCCTCTGAGCAGTAGAAGACATGAAATTCTCTCTACCAGCTACTGGTTATTTTGAGGATGATAATGATGTAGTAAGCCCTTCATTTTCTAAAGGAGCTGACATTTGCTGATGTACATAAATAGGCCAGCTGTTCCTTTTTGGGGGGTGAAATATAATATACAGTTAAATCTCCTCAAATTGCTATAAAAATCCCCAAAGTAAAGTTGACAGTCCTTCAATGGGGATCCTAACTATAAATTCCTAAGTAATTAGAAAAAAAAAAATTTCAGTGTAAAGTAATGCATTCAGCTATGTAGGAATGATTTTTATGATCCCAAATGGCAATAATTTAGGATGTGAGAAATAAAGACATAAAGACAATCATTGTGCTATTTAATAGAGAATGTGATGGGTAATGAAGCAAGATTACAATTAAATTCTAGCATGCTGTGTCCTACAGGAAAAATCAGCTCTAATGTTTCTAACCTTTATCAACTGGCAATGTTGCAGTTATGATCTCATAAGTAGTTATCAATTCTGACTAGGATTAATACCATAAGACACTAATAGAGTAAATAATCTAAACAAACTTAAATGTACAACATTTCATGGTGACCTTAGAACTGCAGAGCAACTCTATGGATTTCAATTTCACATTGTCAGAAGTACTTACAGGCATAGTTTTCCATATTGTAGTGTCTAAAGTTAGGAAATTAAGGCCATATCTTGTCACTTCACTGTGCAGCCTGACTTTTTCACAAGTACTGTGCACTTCTGACCCAATTAATGATAATGAGACCGAAAAGCCCATAAAACCTCTGAAAATCTGGCAACTGTCTTTTATATAGCTAACTTCAATTACCAAAATTTAAAGTTTTAACTGAGAGATTTTTCTGATATTCATCACATGTTGAAGGACCATGATCAAAAGGACAGGACACTTCTTGGTGGTTTGTGCTCAGTAAAGGAGTAGGCAACTAACGTCAACAAACTAATGTCATAAATTTTTGAACAATAGACTATTAGGGAGACACCATAGGTGGACATCAACAAGTGGAAACTGGAGACTGCAAAAGAATTTCTTTCCCATCTGTGGACCTGACACATCAACTGAGAGGAAGGATCAAGTGCCATAATCTTCTGAGTCTTATGCTGATCTCAAGTGGGCTGGCTTGTGTGGACATTTGTTTTTGAGAAAAGGAATTGTTATCACCCACGACTGCTAGCCTGTTAATCAAATAAGTTTAGATCACATTTTAATGAACAACGTGGTTCTCTTCCAGTGACCACCACTCCCAATCTCCCCTTAACAGCTGGCAGGCATCTTTTAGTCTACTTTTTTTTGTCAGAACCTCGCAGAAAGAAGCTATTTGAAATGAAAGCTATGTACAGTCATCCTTGTAAATTGGTAGAGCTGCCTAAACTGCATCATCCCAAAATCTTGGAGGGACTGAAATACTGATGGGAAGTGTGAAAATAGAGCAGATATTTAACTTCCCTATTAATTCCCAACACATTTCTGAATAGCACTTATATATTAGATTAATGTAAACATGCCTTTCTGTCATTGGAGAGAAAAGCATACTGTCTGGAGAGTGGGAACACAACAAAGAAATTTTCTGTGAGTTTTTGATACCTGAGTCATGCAGCAGAGGACCCCTTGATTTATTTTTCTATTATTTAAATAAAAATCCTGCTTTTATCCAAAAGTAAGTTTCTTCAAATATTTTAATGTATTTTCACATATTGCAAACTGTAATAACTTTTTATTCCTTAATATTAATAACTATTATATATTTAAATTCAATAATTATATTTTATTAAATATGAAACATAATTTTGATGTAAATATTTGCAATCCATTCTGAATTGCATTGTATCATTTATGCCTTTGTAAAATTATTTATGGTGTACAGTTTCTCTTCAATGAGCTTTAACCAGGTATCAACACTTGGTCTCTGTTTTGATCTTAAGCTTGTGGCTATCCAGTTTTATATCTTTTAACCCCTCTATCATAAGGTCAAATCACTCTGGAAGGAAAAAAAGTGAGGGGGTTATCCAGTCCATGCTGTTACTAGTGATGAATTGCTCTTTAACACATGCTTTATGCTGCTATCCTGAGATTTTATTCCTGGATATCATAGGTAAGGAGATTTCAATCACTTGTAGTCCAATTTAATTCCAATATCTAATATACCTTATTGTCTTCTTTTATCTTCTCTCTAATCAGCTCCAATAATTTCTCTCTTCTGTCCTTTCTTTGTTTAGCTGAACCCAATCACACAATGAAGATCTCAGTAATTTTTCCAGTGTTTGTTGTCTGCTCAGCCAATACTTATAGTGATATCAATGTTTCTTTTCCCAATTTTAAGTCATCATTAATGTGAGAATTATGCATATGTTTCATTTTTGAAGGCTTTGGAATGTAGTCTACTTGAGTTTTAGCTCTGTGAGAGTATACATATCTGAGGGCACAGGACCTCCACAATTTTCACCAGGTGCTTCAAGCATTGAATACTATACATTACTGCCTGAAATGTTTACAGATTAGTTGTTTTTGGATTTTTTCCCCTGAAACTAGCTAAAATCTTACACTGCTAAAACCAAAATAACTTTTGGATAGTATGAATCTTGTTTATATGCCATCTATATGCATGTTTCCTTTCCGGTAATTTCCTGGAAGGCCAAGTGTGGCTGAATGTTTCTTCTGTCACTTTTCCAAGTTGGTCAGTATTTTGAGGGGAATCTGCTTGCAAAATTGAAATTGTGAGCTTCATAAATATGGAAAGGCTTTTTGTAAATTTACAACTGTGCTTTCTAAAACCATAGATTTCATGGACTAAGTAGGAATTTGTAAGCACTAGAAGAAAGGACATTTTAAGAGCAGAATTTGACAGTACAAAAATATAGAAATTTTTTAGAAAAATCTGTACTCTCATTATGGTGGTCTTTCAGGTCAAGTCCTTTCCATCAGATTTAGGAACTCATTTCATTTCCTGTTGGTACAAGATTTGCTTTTGGTTTTTTCGGGCCTCAAATAATCCGCCCAGTGGCCTCTGACTCTCCAAGGAAAGAATTCTCTGCCATTATATCTGAACACTTCTTGTTCCTTCTTGCCCTCTTCTGGCCCACAAAGTTTTTTCTTCCATGGAGATGTTCTTTCTCATTCCAGAGATTCTAATGTGTTTGCCATGAAAACACCAAGATGCAGTAATGTTAAAAAAAGCCCAGAAAAACAAAAAACAAAAACAAAACAAGCAATAAACCAAGCAATCAAAATATGAACTAGGCATAAATACAAATATAACCTGTGAGCATCACAATTCTCCATAACTTCCCACTGTTTTTTTTTTTTTTTGTTCAGGATATATTACTGCTAAGAAGGAAAAAAACCAAAAGAAATGTTTGGCTTACCCTGAAAGATACATAATTTCACAAACTTAAAGGAAGATACAAAATAGCCAGCAGCATAATGGTTGCACTGTCAATGTTCGAAGACACCTGCATGGCAATGCATTACCCCGAAGAAAGCATACACAGATGGTTCCAAACAAGCTGAACTTAGAACTGTAAGAACTATTACTCTCTTAGCATAGCAGCCTGGCTGAGCAGTGTAATACGTTTCAGGTTAAGCAGATCTGTGTGGTACCAGTGGATTCATACAAGGCATAGCATGGCCAAGCTAACTTTTGATCTCCCTTTCTACAACTACATGAAACCACTGAGACAAACCTGTTCAACAGGCAGTAGCTGAATATGCTAACAAGCACCGTACTGTTCCACACAGGCATATGGCAAATGCTCTTTAGGAACTGATAGTTTGCAGAGAATTTGGAAACCTTAAAAACACAGTTTGTTTTCATTGAACTTCTTTTAGATATAAACAGAAGAATAAAGTTTGCCTATTGGTAACAGTAGCCTTAACCTCAAATAATCCAACCATTTAAATGCTTTTAGTTTTATTTTTGTTATAACTGCATTTTATGTTATATACTACAATTCAGTGTTTTACTCATTATCTGAGGAAGTACTTGGTCCATTTCATGCAATTTTGTGCTTTGTGTGCATTTGAAATTGTTATAAACTGCTGAAAGTTGGAGATACAGACTGTTTATTATAGCACAAGAATATGGCATGGTCTAACAGTAATTGGAAAGCACTTTTGTTAACAGACTCTCTTCAACATTATATATAAAAAAACAGTGACAAATAGCACTTACCTTATTAATACTTCACTACTAATCCATCAACTTTAACTAAGTCTCGGATGAGCTGCAGCTCTGAAGATTTCAGCCTTAGCTTGCATGCTTCAACAATTTTATTATGTTAGCTTTCTTTCTACATACCTAACAGACAGATAAACTGATCCACTGGGGCACTGACTTGTCTTCAATATTCAGTAGATTAAGTGAAGTCCCATCCTGAGTAAAATTGAAAAAGTAGTAGCAATGGCATATACATCTGCAATATGAAGAAAATAGTATTATACATCACAATGGAAATGCAGTTTTGGTATTTGGCAATTTCTTCAAAGTTAGATTGCAGCCCTGAATCTTATATGAAAGGAGTATGTTTTTACCAATACAAAAATAAATTAAATTTACTTCCTAAGTAAATTGATGCAAGGAGAAAAGAGGATAGATGTGTGATTTTTCAGGGATCCAACTTAGCGTCAATGTCATCAACTGAACAAAATCAGTAATCACTGCATAGTTGCTTACAGGGAAATGTTATCTCAAACCTCACCATGTGTGACTAATCAACAAATCCCTTTAAAAGAAAATGACTTGGTGGGGATGAGCACAGGCAATGTGTTCACAAGGCTCAGGAACAAACACAAGAAGTAACCACAGCTGCTACAAAGAAAGCTAAACTTGTTAAAAAATGAACTAGAGGGTGAATCTTGTTTTATATAAAGGGATAAGTAATTTGAGTGGATTTTAAAATGGCCTTTCCTTAGTTAATCAAGAAATTTAAATAAACTGTCCTTTTTAAACTGTCCACATCTGCATGGAGGAAGCATATAATGGCATCAACCCAATTTGGAATATAAAGTCTGAGAGACTAACTCAATAAACTTTGAAGGCAGCAGTGGGTTTGAGCTCTTTTTGAATATTCCTTACAAGTGACTGGGGACGCCCAGTGTCATGATGGTGGGCATACAGAGATTTCACTCTAAATATATGCCTATGTCTTTTTTTTTTTGGTGGAAATTTAAACAAATGTTTTCAAATAAAGGCCCAAATAAAGACAAGCAAAGACACCTACTGAAAATCTCAAATACTGTAAGGAATTTATTAATTTTGTCATTAGGATTTTGAACTGGAATGTCAAATTATTGCCATCAAAACAATATGCAAGATGGTTGAAAGTTTAAGAAATCCCTGTTTTCAATTCTTTCTTGTTAAAAAAAACAACAACAAAAAATATGCAATCATCTCTGTGAATATTTATAATTACAAACTATATAAAGGGAAATGATAAAATGTTGCATTACAATCCACATATGGTTGCTTCCTATGTATATTTTGAGAGAGAAAATGAGAGATGAAACTGTTGAAAGTTTTTGTACCTATAGTAGTGGGACTGTGAAATCAACAGTAGCAAGACTGTGAAATCAATTTCTCTCATTTTCATGCATAGGTATTTACACAGAAATTTCTTTACACCTCCTCTATGGTATAATTCTATGGTTTGTATGTGTGGAGGAGTCTGTGAGAACATTTTGTGTACAAGATGTCAAACAATGAAGAACCACATGTGTAAAGCAATGCAGTAGCTAGTACATCTAAGAACTGAGAGTAAACCATAGTTGTTAACCTCTTCTCTTCTCTGAGACGGAAGTTAATTCTGTCCCATGTGTTTTTACAATGATAGGTTTCCTATGGAAAATTATTTCTTATTTTTTTCTTAGTATGTATATTATGAAGTATCCTGCAGTTCCATAGGAATAAAGAAAATGCCAAGATCATGAAGTAAGCGTCTGTCTAAATAGATTGATTTGTTTGACATTTTAAGCCCTCTCATACAGTATATTTTAAACAAAAGAGCTACTCTTTCAAGAGCACCAGTGCCTCAGAGATTATTGTCATTTCTCTTGTAGCAATCAGAGTATGGTGCTTCAGGTGAAGACAAAGTATATTTTAAAGAAAAGCAACCTAGAAAGGTAAATACTTTAGTCTGTTGGCTAGTTATTCTATATGCTGTGAGAAGAAAGTGTTTAGATATAGTCCTTAAAAGGGGAACAAAAATCAAGATAAATTTAAATGCTTTGAAAAGCAATATCTCATCTCATGGTCCAAAGTTCTATCTACATCCTATAAAACTGCATTTCTTTTTACTAGTTTTCAATTTGACTTGTCTTAACACAGTTTACATAAAGACAAATACATAGAACAGTGGTAGGTAGAATGATAGAAATTATGATGGTTATTCACTTCTGTTCATCCCTGATTAAGGTAAATGTTATGCCTTTATTTTAATCCTACTCTCTTTCTGAAAAGTGATGAGTTGGACAAGTTTAATCATCTAGAATTCCTCAGAATTACACACTGTTCTGTGCTGAGGGAGACTAGTCTTTTTAACCAGGATGGTAGCAGTGGCATCCCTGCTTATACACGATTTGGCATTGCTGAGACATTTATTCATACGTGCACAGGTTAACAAAAGGAGAAATAGAGAGCACTTGATGCCAAGTTGCTACCGGAATCTGCCTTTGTGGTCTCATAGCTGGGGAAGCCTGGTATAACAGAAGTTGAAAATGACATTTGAACTTCGGACAGTGCACCTCCCGCTAACTCTAGGCCTTTAGGAATATGACCTTTGTCATGTTCATCATACGTATGGCAATCCTTTTGTCTAGTAATAATTCCTTCTCTCTTTTTAAGTCTAGATTTGAGGTATTGCATTTCAGATCTGAAAAGGAGTAAATTGCATTGTGCGTTTCACAAGTTAAAGTAAATTTAAAGGTTTCACATATTTTTCACACATAGAAAGTTCATAAAAGTTCGAATTATGTTCGTTTGAATTTTGGGATGTAAAAATTAGAACTATAGTCTAAGTTACGGCCTGCCCTCTCTTTTATTGCAAATTAAAATAGTGACCAGATTGATAGAATGATTCTTTCTCTCCATCCATGATCTCAGGTGAAATTGTCCTGTAGGGGTGATGTCTGTCAACCATCAGTAATGACAGTGAGAGCTCAAGTTCTGAATTCAGATTATATGTTTTAATACTATGGGATTGTAATATTGTGAGCTGAATCTTAGGTTGCACATTAAATATGAACCCAGTGAAGGTTTATGGTTATAATTATTTTGGGAAGTTTAAAAGACCATCTTGTTTCTTTATGAGTGGAGATTTTTGATGTATCTTGGTTCTTAAAATTCCACTAAATCTTCTATCCTATCTTTAAAGGTATCAGCAGCAGAAACTTCAGGAAAAAATATAATACATGTAGGAAGTTGAGAATCATCTTTTCTCTCATATCCTTTGATATATTCTGCTAATTTATGTCAACCAATAGCTCAGAAACATACTGATTTGGGTTTCGTCTGGATCCTTATTAACTTGAAATAAAAGTATTTTTAAATAATTTAACTGATATTGTTGTAATTATTAGTAGTAATAATATTTAATGGTGGTCATAATTTTTATTATATTATTTTCTTGTGAATTCCTCTGTGTCTTGGTACAATGTTTGTGTTGTGTGGTTATGTATATATCATATGAAGTGAAACTTTTTTCAGTTGAATTGAAATTGACTGATAGCTTTAGCAGGTGTCTCCTACTTTTCTGTTTGGGCATCTTGTATTTGAGAGGTATTAGACTGAAAAGGGATCAGCAGTTGTGTGCTTACATGTGTTAAGGACAGACAGATATTTAAGAAATAAATGAACAAGAGAACTATTTCTTATTTTGTAGGAATATTTAAGATGATGTCTGAGTTCGGCTTTCGGCAGATTTAGGTTGACAGTTGGACTCGATGGTCTTAGAGATCTCTTCAAATCTTAATTATTCTATGATCAGTTTATTTCAATACAATCACATGTATTTCATAAAAATAAGGTGTACTATTTCTGTTTTGGAACCAGAGAACTGTTATCAAATATTTCCAGTTTACTTCAACTACCTGTAATCTTTGCTTTTCAAAAGATCTGGAAAAAAATTTGTAGTAAGGAATAAGCTCAGCAGCAGTATTAGTGATTTTCTATGAAAATTCTATTTGTTTAAAGACCCAGAAAAAAAATAGTATAGTGAAGAAATATTATACATGAGTTTCTTACCAGCCCTACCCTGTCTATGACTTCACTTGCCATATACTTGAGCAAGATTTGCAGTCACTAATTCTACTACATTGTAAATAATTAGTTTTTAAAATAAGTACTTCACACCCACCTGTAAATCTGCTGACCTATGAAATAAGATGTTCTGTTTTGCAAGCATTGTAACTTTGTCCTACATTCTGCAAGGGCATGCAAGAGAATGTTGTCACAAGCTGTTTCAAGTCTTCATTCCAAAGTCCAAACATATTTCCATTTGTCTGTTGTTTCAACTTTTTCTAATTGGACATGAAATTTTAAACGTGAAGACATCCTGACTATATTTCTTCTCAGGGGTTGTTACAGTGCTGTGTTTTTGATCCAGAATGAGAATGGTGTCAATAAGACACAGATGTTTTGGATTTTGCTAAGTGGTGTTTATCCAAAGGACATTTTTCTTGTCTCATGCTCTGCCAGTGAGGAGGAATGCAAAAGAAGCTGGTAGGGAGCACAGCTGGGACAGGTGACCTGAACTGACCACAGGGACATTACACACCACAGAATATCATGCCCAGTGTGTGAACTGGGGAGAGTTACCTGGAAGGGAAACCAAGCAGGGCTTGGGAATTGGTTGGTGGGTGGTGATTGCATTGTGCATCGCTTGGTTTTTCCCTTTTTCTTACCAATATTATTATTTACCAATTTCCTTTTATTATTGTATTTTGCTTTATCTTTAATTACTAAACTCTTTTTTATCTCCATAAGCAAGTTTTACATTTATTCTCTTCCCATTCCGCAGCAGTGGGGGGAGAAGAGAGGAAGGTATTGAGTAAGTGGCTGTGTGGTGTTTCATCTCAGCTGGACTTAAAACCATGACCAGACCATCAAAATTGCTCAAATCACAAAAGAGTTTATTTTTCACTGTATAACTTTCAAAGTTACACTCTGTGCATGATAGTAAAACTACAGCTTTGTACAACTACAACTTTTTAAGCAAAGATTTTAGTTTTGCAGTCCATGTGAATTTCATCAAAATTTTTTTGAAAAACCCTCAAACCAGCTGAATAAAATTAAACTGAGCAACTGCATCCACTTCCTAAATTTTGTCAAACCAGCCTCTGACACCCAAATGTCATAATTCTCTGTTTACTGTAGTGAAAGTAAAGAATTTTTCCAAAAACTATAAAACTTTACTGAGTTTGCATTAAAATCTTATTGTCTCACATCTGTGCAACATGGAATCTCTGGAGTAATATTTTTTTGTGACAGTTAGCAGAAGGAAATAAGTTAATATTCTCATTTTTTTCTTAATAATTTAAAGCTTAATAATAAAAAAAAACCCATAATAATAAAAAAACCTGCAGAATTATAGAAATCTATAATAATATCAGAATATAAAAATACTCTATCAGAGATGAGAGCTGGGCAAGCATCCAAGGACTAGAAACTTTTCTGAAACTAATATAATAATCTTTTAGCATGTCAGCAATGAGTCGGAAGGAATCTGGATAAAGGGAAAATGTTATTGTATCATCAGTTTAAAATCTTTTATGTGTCTTGTTTTTGTGCTTGGGGCATTCACATGTTGGAGAATATATGTTGCCTTGTATATTCTGGGGATATATAATATGTGCCTGCAGACTGGGATGTGTTTTCATCCCATGGTTTAAATTGATAAGGAAAATTTCTTTCTAAATCTAGTTAAAAGTCTCTTTAGAATGGTTTTTCTTAGTTCATTCATCAGTAACAGCAATCAGTTTCCTAATCCACAGATATTATTGAAAAATAACTTTTTAAATTCCTTAATAATATTTTTCAAATTGAGATATTATAACATTTGCTATGTTTTATCAAAGTACCCTGGGGTTCTTTCTACCTAACACAGACTAATGAGGATCCTGAAACAAAGCACTTCCCCAAAGATAAGACAATGTTCTATCTAGTGATGCTTCATCTGGCAGGAGCAAGGACTTCTAAGAGAGCCTGAACTTCTAAAAGGAAGGATGGTATTTCCAGTTGCCACTGAGATCTGTGGAAGCTCTGGCATGAAGTGGCAGCCTGGGACTCTCTGTAACTTCCAGGGGAGCACTGTAGGATCCAAACACAAAAGATTTTTTTTTTTCTTATTCACTTTGAAGATTTGTTTGATTGCTACAGGCTTGTAAGTGCTGCTAGTCCTGTTTTGATGAAGATGATGTGACTTTCTCCTGTAGAAATGCATTTTCAATTTCACTTCTTTGACAGCGAGGAGGTTTTCTTTGACTTCTCCTGTAATGTGAATTAAATAAAAATATGGTGGACAGCAATACTTTATCTGAGGGAAGACATGACTGAGCTTTTCTGAAAAGAGATGAGAAAGCACTGCTCTCACACCAATTCAAATAGCTGACTGAAAACATTTCTTGAAGATCAGGATAATATAAGCAATAATCTTATGTTTATTTATTGGTAATTTAGTAGTTTACAACAGAAAATTAAAGTTAGGGAATAATTAGGTGTAAATTAGAACTATATGTAGCACATTCTCTTCATTTCATAGGCAGTCATGACAGTATTTGTTAAAGAAAATCTAATTTACTGGTTTATATGTAAATTATAATTATTATGCAATTACCTTATGAGGATAATAAAGCAAAACCTATTTTTCTGGATCTTCACAGAGGTACTTATTGCACAGGGAATTGAGTCCCCAGAACAGCATGGTTTGTCACTCTTTGGTCGTGATGGGAGTTCTGTATTTGAAGAGAAACCTGTTACAATGGTCTTTATAGTAGCATCTGAAGATGGATTAGGAAAGATTCCTCAAAAAATGTTTTGAATAGTTCTTCCAAATCAGCTGGCCCTAGAACAAACATGATTCCTTGCTCTAATGTGTCTTCAGAATTCTCAAAACATCACTTGAATGAACTGCATACAAAAGACTGATCCACCTGACCCTGTGTGCAGGAATAGTTTTTATTAAAAACTTATAGTCTATATGCCATTTAATTACTTCTATAGCAGAAATCACCTCTAGGAATCTTTGGGACACACCACCCAGGGTGTTAATCAACATTTCAAAGCAAACAAATTGGACTAGACACAGCTGGAACTGCCTCAAGTTATTTTTAGACCTGTCCAAAATTCTTAATTCTAATGGTTCAGTTAATGATCTAGTTTCAAGTCAGTCTGTTGTCTCAATCCAATCCATCATCTCAGCTTTAGAGATGACCACCAAGAGATTTTCTGGACCACCCAAGAATTAATGACTCTGGAGTGATCACTGTGGAGACAGGCACAGTCCCAGAATGTAACAGGACAGGCCCAACTTTACCACAGAACATACTGGATTACATACTTGTAATTTCAGTCTTATAACTCTTACCCCCAGTATGTCTTCCTTTGCCCATAATGCTCTTTTTTACTATACTCTTGGAAGTATACTGAATAGTGTGCTGCCTTTTACTGACAGTATTTTTGGGATTTGGTCCTGGTGCCTGTCAGTACTGCTGTTCCTGCCCCTCAAGTACAGTCCTCTTCCCATCCTGCTTCAAGCTCATCAGCACACATGGAGGTACAACTGCAAAGCCCGAAATGTGGCAGGAATTGCTTGCAGGCCTCAACCAGTGGATTGGTACTCTGCAATTCCCATCTCTTTCCATGACAGAAGTTCCTGTTCCTAGCACTGATGAGGGAGGAGAGCAGAGAGGAAGAACAAGAAGAAATTTACGCCTGAGATTAGTGTTAGGAATTATACAAAACCTGTACTGGCTATCAGCAAAGGAGAAGATGCAAGGACAGGAACAAGTAACAGACAAGAAGAGGGAGCTATTTTAATAAGACCTAGGAGATTTCAGAAGAATTTTTTTTTAGTCCTAAAAGAAATATTTGACTCAGAATTAATTCATGAAGTGCTATTTAGACGAAAATTACTTCTAATCAAGCTTTGGGAAAAGTCAATACATTTCTGAAAGACCACATAAGAGATAAGGGTCTTTGAATACATTATTTTTTAATTGTTTTACACTTCAGAATATATTGCAAGGTTGAAATATTGATTAATTATGGATGTGGGTAAAATTTCATTATCTGCAGCTGGGACTCTTGTGCCCTAATAATAATTTTTCAAAACTGGAATTATCTTATAAACCCCTATAATTCAACTTTGTGAAATGCGGTGTAATATTTGTTGCTTAAGGAAGGATTGGGCACATCATGCTTTCTGTAGGATGACTGTATATATGTTTTATCTTCAAACAAAATTGATGAATTTCTCTGACTGTGCATATGCACATGATTTTCTGATGCAAAGTTAATGCAGACTGTTACTTAGGAAACAAAAGATAAGAAAGATATTTATTCATCTTTTTTTTAAATTACTGCTTTAGAAACAAATTAATTGTTTTCCATGTGACAGTGAGAGTCCAAAATATATCTATATGTCAGATCAGCTTGGCTGCCAGTTGCAGTTAACCCAGCAAGTTGCCAGTGCAGCTCTAAAAGTCCTTTCTCTCAGTACAAGTACTTTAGAGAAGGGCCAAATTAATTCAGACAAACAGAGTTCAATCTAATATTCAGTCTTGAAGCTGTATGAAGTCTGACTATGGTTGATTGCATTTGGCCTGTTATACAGACCCACTTATATGAAGGAGATACAGGTGAGAGTGCTCCAGTCAAAATTTAAATGTAATGCAATTTGTCTCTCCATTCTGGTGGTATCAGACTACATGAGTATGACTCCAGGGGAACTAAAGAAGAATTACTGCTGATGCACATGGTTGGGGCATATGTGTGGATTCAGGACTGTAATACCTAAGTGTAGCTAAGTGTGGGATCCACACACTTCAATGACAAAATAGAATTCTTGTCCTTACTCTCTATAATGTAGGTCAATAAACATACTCTCTACTATTTTACAATTTATTTTCCAGTTTCAAGTGCCTGCACTCCTGAGAATTAAACAGATTTTCTGAAAGGCATGAAAATCTTTTCTAATAGTAAACCTGCTTTCCCTTGTCATATCCCCAATTTCAGTCCAAATTATTTTCTCTCATTCTTATTTTTCATATCTTAATCTGATAGTTCCCTTCCAAAACATTAAATAATTCTCTCTTTTCTTCATGTTACTATAGGAAGTAATTTGGTATTTTTTTTCCATAGCACAGATTCTCTGTCTGTCTAGATAGAACTTCTTTGATTCATGGGATCTTGTGTAAAGAGTTTTCTTCCCTCTGCTAATGAATTCACTGCTTAAATAGTACCAACATTATGGAAAATAAAGAGTAGGAAATTGGTCTGCAGATTTTCTTCATTCCCCATTGGTATAGGGACTGCAGAGGAGATCATTAAGCACACTCCATCCCCTCTCATGGCTCTGAATTTTGGGATGCACACAGACAACGTTTTTGATCGTACATTGGGACATCAAATTTATGCATTTGTTTATACTGGCTTGTGTTTTGGTAAGGCAACTGTCTTGTGCTGAATGATTAGATGGTGAAATTAAGTGCTCATGGTCTTAGCTTCACAATATTTAGTCGCTTCTTGTTGTTGTTCTCATTTTCTAATATATCCTTTCTCTATGTATTTTTATGAGAAGGAGTTTGTAGGACTTCTCCCGTTCCTAGTTTGTTGCATAAAAAGATGAATCGTATCTGCTTGAAGTGAGTGCTTCTTTGAGATAAAGGTCACAATTTGCTCTATATAGAGAGAACTCTCTTTTTTTTTGAAATTCAGTTTCTTAAACTTGGTGACCATGAAAGAGTGATTTATACTGCTATGGTAGAGCAGTTTAAGGCTGCACTTGGATTTGAACAAAAAAAAAGCATATTTTCTGTATGCAGCAGAACTAATTTAAAAAAAAATATATAAAAAAGAGAAAAACCTTGAAGTTGAGTTAGAAATAGTTAGTTCTGAAAAACCCTGTGGTTTTAGCAAAATAAATTCATCTGCAGTTCAGTGAAATACAATGCAGTGCTTAAGTGACATCAGTCTAAGCAGTCTGTCAGACTAAATAAGGAACAAATATTTTGTTAAATAAGACTGGTTTCTAAATTACTAATCTTCATGCTGCAGCCATTCACTTGTGGTTTTGGTAGCACTGGAAATGGACTTTTCACAAAACAGAAAATAGAAACAAGAATTTTCTAAGTAAAGAAATGATATTTTATACACAGAGAATGATTATAAGTATTTCGCAGTGTGTTACCCTTAGGACAATTTCTGTTTGTATCTTAGAGGAGGTGCCTCAGAATCCAGACATGGGAGTGTAGCTGTAATAACCTTCATGAATTAGAGATTTTAAAAATAAGTATGTTGCAGTGAAGTACTAAACTTCTGTAGTAAAATTTGTCTCATTGTTAAACTAATTGAAGCCCATGTAAAACTTGAGCTCAGTCCAAGAAGATGCAGGTAATTTCCTGGGAGGGGAAAAAGTTCTGATCAGGATTGAATACTAATGAGAATTTCTTGTATTGTGTAAAGAGCATACACCATAAAGACAACCTCGTAAAGTATCAGGAACCTAAGTATAAAATTAAGGATCAAAATGCTCTTATTTCTTGGCTAGCAGTTAACATATAAAACCTACCATGTAGAAGTAAAATACTTGAAATATTCAGTTTTGCCAAGGCCTTACTACTTTAGATATAACATATTTTTTTGTTCAAGATGGGACATATTTGAATATGACCCACTTAAAAATCTGACTCAAACATTATACTAGTGATATTCACAGAAAGATGAATACAGAATTGGGAAAAGAGTAGAGAAAATTTAAATTAAAAATAAATATATACAAAATAAAGTAAAAAAAGGATTCTGCTAGACCAGATGAGGCAGAGTGAAACACAAGTATAGGGAGACTAAAAATAGAAATAAAGATATATGGCATGTGTTCTAATTTTTAAAGAGAAAAGAATATTAGATTAAAATCTGCAGGATGCAGATTAATTAGCTTTTACATATTAAAACATATTTTTATTTATCATGCAATTATGAAAGGTTTTTTATACATGAGAAATAAATTATAGATTATAATTTATCATATAAATGAGTAACATAAAGATCTCCTGTATTTTAAGAATTGAATCTTAGTTTATTTACCTTTAATAAATGATTCACAGGTGGAATTCCCTTTTTAGAAAAGGCTACAAGAAGAAACATCTGTGAGATCTGATCAAAGAGCAAAGATGCTGTAACCTAACATCCACCAGCTAGTGCCTTGTTCATATAGGTATGTACTTTTCATAGACAATTACTTAAAAGAAGCAAGATTAACCAAAATTGAGATTTGTGGTTTATAGCTACAGTTGAGTTCAACAATGCAGTTCCCCCTCCTTTCTTTTCCACCCACTCCCACCCTTGTAGCTAAGTCAATCAAGGCTCATTGATATGGAAAAAAAAATTGGGAAATATATGCCATTATCGTGTATTATGAGATTTCTACTATGTTCTACTTTTATCTGGAAAAGAAATATCAGCACTGCTTTTGATGTTCAATTTCCACTAATGTCTTGAATTAGGGTATGCAGAATCATGGAAATTCGTTATCTGAACATGTTGAACCTCAAAAGGCTGCTCAGTTCACTGGAACTTCTGGGTGAAAGTTCAAGTCAGTTATTTTTTCAATACTGGCTCATCCATTCATAGGTCTGACACAATAATTCAGCTCTTCCTAAGGCAGCTGTAAAAGGCTAGAAAAGATTTAACATCTCCATTCTGACCCCATAAAAACCAAAATAAGAAATTTTTTTCCACATTTAAAGGAATTATACTGAGTTAAACTAGAGATTTATTTCACCCAATGTTATCTCTGTGTCCTTGGCTAGGTGCTTACTAAAGGTGAATATAATATTTCCACCAGTGTATTATAGATTTTGGCAATTTTTACTTAAGATCTTCTGTAATGAAGACTACTTCTGCATCACAGTGTTTAATAGATTTGATGGATATTTCTCTTATGAATTTGTCTAATCTACTTTTGATCCCATTTGTACTTTTGACATCCAAAATATCCTGTGGCAATGAGTGCCAGAATTTAATTTTGCATTCTGTGAAAATCTGCTTCCCTTGATTTGTTTTAAACCAGTTGCCTTATAATCCCTTTTGCTGACCCTACTTTCTCTGCTATGAGAAGCAGTGAAGAATGGTTTCCTACTCATCTGTTCCATGCCAGTCATTGTTTTATACACTTTTATCATACCATTACCACCTGTTCACAGAACCTGATGATTCTTGTTCTATTTAATTTGTCCTTCTACAGAAATCATTTTATACCCTCTTCATATCAGTTATATCCATCTTGTCAGCAAGTGCAATATTTGAGACACTGGAATGCCACAGAGGTATTAGTGACACAGCAGTATTATCTGTTCTTTTCTCTGTTCTTAAGAGCTCATGATGTTCAATTTGGCTTTTTGACCTCAGGCGAATACTGAGCTGATTTTCTTGAGTTCAAATGCAGATCTCTCACCTTACTGACTAAAAGCAAAATTTAAGCCCATCAAAGTGCATGTACAGTTATAATTGTAGTTCCCTCTGTGCGTTAAAATTTTTGATATAATTTTTTTCCCAAAATATGTTTGACTGAGATTATTTTTCTACTCTTTCAATTTGTTTACTTATAACTATTCTCAAGTATCATTAACTATCAAACATTTGTCATGCCACTATTTATCCTTCTATATTTGGTTTGCTAGGCAGTTCATTTGTTCTGCACAAATACCTTTCATGACACAATCCCAAGCTACTTTGAACACCAGCCATTTATGTCTACTAGTATTTTTGTATTAGGTAACTAGTTATTGATACAAAAGATCTTATTTCCCATGACAGTGTAAAAAATACCCATAAAACCCTAACAAATCTGTGAAATATTCCTTCCTTCTGCAAAACCAAAAACATCTTTATGCTTCACCACTGTGTTTCAGTTACCACATCTCTTATTTCCATAATGTTAATTAGTGAAGAGTCAAACCTAAGTACTTGTTACTGCAGAAAGGCTGACCTCGTTTTTACATGTAGAATTTCTGTATTGGGAGAACTAAAGGGTTTGAGAGGGAAACAGGCAAAAATACTCCTTCCACATCTGGTGAAACCTAGTTGATGTTCAGTACAGATTATCATCTCATGGCAGCCATTCCAGTGAAACTTGAACCTTCAGCTACACAGTGAATCTATTAAATTGTGCATATAGTCATAACTGGAACATGGTATTTTCTAACAGGAGAAGTACATTTTCTTGCATTTAATTATTTTTCTATGTGTTAAAAGGACATTTTCTGGAATCTTTCTGGTATTTCATATTTCTGGTATTTTAAATTTCTGGAATCATCACGGTCAAAGAGAATCAAGTGAGTTTAAGTGAATATTCACTCAGGAGTAACTTCAGATCAGTCACTCAGGAGTGACTATTTGTCCGTTGGGGGTTTGACCTTCTAAAAGCTTAGTTAAAAGAGGACATCTGTAGTTAAAATGGAGTAGTATTTCACCTTTCTTACAGAGCAACTAGCTGGAGTTTTCTTCTTTTATTGTAAAAACAAGAAGGTAGGTTGTAGTTGATGCCCCTGCAGGAATGACAGGAGGATTTGTAAAGACTTCCTGATTTTTCGGTTTTGTTTCTGACATATATAGAATTTTTCCTTCAGCCTGTTTCTAATACTGAACTAGTAGTATTCAACTAAGTACAAAATAGCCAGAAATATAAGACCATGTATTGTGGCAGAATCCTGAAACATTAGTAGGTGGAGTCAAGTAAGAGAAAGAAGAATGAAAAAAAAGAACAAAAAAACCCACTTAAAAATACTAAGAGGTTTTGTCTATCATCTATTTAGCTAAATGTTTCTAGATTGACAAATGAAGAAAAATATGTCAAAAAAACCCATGGGAAGCAGAAAAAATCCCAAAAAACTAACTGTCTGACAGAAGAGATTAAGAATTCACATAACAATCAAGTAGATTTTATCTTATTGCCAAAATATATTGTGAATATCAAGAAGAAGATAATAAATTATAGATGAATATAAGGTGTATAAAAATATGAATTGATTTTCATCTTGGAAAAACTAACACCAATGATTTCGCTTTTATAATAGAAGTCAGTTTTCACATTTTCACCTTTTGGGGTTTTTTTTCTAATTCCTTGGAAATGGTATTTTTATAAGCTTGACCCTGAGAAGTGCTTCAGCTTTTTTCCTCAAAAGCAAACATAAAGCTTTGTAATTTTCAGAAGTGAATTCTTGCTACTTGACAGCTGGAACAATAATTTCCTTTCACTGAAAATGCCATTTACTTAAATCAGCACAACTTTACAGTATTTCACTTTTTTCATCTAAAAATGCATAAGTATTAATTTCCACATTCTTTTTAGCATCTTCAAGAGTTTTGAGTTTTGCTAGTCAATGATCTAGTGCATAGACACTGTGCTTTTTTTTTGTTTTGGTGAAAAACTGCTGTTTAGAAAAAATTTGGTAAGGTTGAACTTGGGTTTTAGCCAAGTTATAATTAGCCAAAATTATAACCTCTGAATTTTGAGATTTGTAACTGAAAAGCTCATGACCTTCAACTGTAATAGACATGTAACATAGTACCCTAATAATTAAACAGTATCAATGATTTCAACATCAAGCCACAAAAAGAAGCAAGCTGAGCCTTCAGCTGTTATATCTCCCTAGGTTGTATTTGAGATCTAAAATTATTTTTGTTTTTTTCTCTTACAGGTAAATAACCAGTTTATCTTAATTAGACTAGATTAGGGGAAATGAAAGTGCTATTGAAAACAGCAATGGAGCAGAATATTGTCTTTTATCAAGAGCATTATCTTGTAAATGTCTTAAGCTGTCTGGTTACCATGATAAATAGGTTGGGGTACATGAACACTTTAATTGCTAACAGTGAAATCTGCAGAAATTGAAGTATTGCACTTGGTAAGAGCTATTAATTTTGAAATGACCCATTTAATAGTGACCCATGGTATCAAAGTATGGATTTAAATTGGTAATTAATAAAAGTCCATTTCTGAAAATGCTAACACAAGAGCTCAATAAAAATGCTAACTAGGACTCAAATACCACAGACAGTTTATTGACATTTTAATACATATTACTTATGCTAAATACTTTTGTACACTCAGAACCAAGGATGAGAGGATAACAATGGACATATTTCCCAGCTAGCAGTTAGGAGATCAGTGGCACACTTAGTGGACTAGCTCACTTTTGTAGGTTTTAATCCTGCTTATAATGGAGGAACATGGCATGACTTCTTTTGAAGCTGCTTTTACAAAATGAACCATTTTATCTCAGACTGCAGAGAACAAGAATTCTGCTAAAAAAAAAAAAAAAAAGAAAATTAACTAGGTCTCACCAGACATCAGACTATGTTTTTAATGTCCAGAAGATGAGTAAAGTGAGCTCTCTGTGATTTAATAGTGAAAGTGTCACTGCTAGTACAAAAACAAAAGCTGACATATTATCTGTCTGGTTTCTTCCTCCTATATATCTGAAAACATTTCAGACACTCAAAACATCTCATAAAACCCTAATTGCATATGTCAGAAAGTGCAGAAGTTTGTCCTCTGTTCTGTAGGACAGAACAGGTATTTCTTGAGAAAAATACCAAGTTCTATTCTGAAACATAGTCTCTTTTTCTCAGACAATCCAAGGATTAATTATCCCAGTGCAGCAAAATGTTTCACTGCATATTTAAGTCTATAGGATTAGTGTATCTTGCTGAATGATGCCCTAAATTTATAGCTATTTTTATTGGTAGAAAGAGTGCTTTAATGGAATGATAACATGAATTTTTAAACTGTAAAATAGCAGTTGAGGTATATCATATGTCTATAGAAGACTGCAAAATAATGGTTTTTACCCACATACCTAAATATAACTTTTTCCTGTGCTAAACATCAGGCTTTGGTTGATGATTATGTGTGTATTTATCTCTCTATCTCCCTTCTGCATACATATATATGAATATATATATAGATATATCCATAGATTCATATGAGTAAAAGTTGTATTGAAGACTGAAATTTTTAATGGAAGAGACATTTTTTTGGGGGGGGAAGCTGCATTACAGCTTTCAATCTTTTTTGAGATGTTCTGAGACCCCCTGTAATATAAACAATTAACAACCACCAGCATCAGTTCTTTCTTATTGTCTGCAGTAATATCACTTAAAATTTGGTTCAGAGACCTTCCTTGTAAATCTCAATGCCTACATTCTTTTGGTGTCAGCTGTTTGCACCTTCACTGCTTCACTTTCATTCTGATATTTGCGAGTGAAAAGTGATGAGCACTCTCTAGGCAAACATGTCTCTGTCTTTATTTCCTGACCTTCCCATCAAGAATTAGTTCCCACTGGCATGAAATAGCTATAATAGCCTAGATATTACAATGAGGCATAACCAATTACATTGGACATATATAGGGCCTATTTAAAATAATGTAATTATTTTGTAAAGCTAATTACAGGATTTAAGAAATTGGAAATATATGACTTATTTGCGATTGCTTTTAACTGACAAGTGACAAATTCTTCTCTCTTCAGCAGTCTAACATATCTGTTGGAGTAGTTCAAAGATCACAGGTAACCTGTACCTCTGGACTTCTTTTTGGGGAAAATCTTGACAGAGTAGGTAAGAAAAAACAGAGAAAAGAACCAAGTTCTTCTGAAGCCATGTCAGAATACAGTTAAGAAGAATACATTTCATAAATGCTACCCGGATTTGATCCAGGCATAACATTGAGTTTTAATCATCAAAACCCCCTCAATTAAAAATGGTAGCATGAGTCTGAATACTGAAAAACCTTGAGAACATGAAAATGCCCATTCTGGAAATTCACATAAGGAACTGCAGCTCGAATCAGTACTTCATACTGTACTGAAATTTCTTCTGATTGCTGCTCTGTCCTTAGTGGGATCATCTAAATATCAGGCTTTCCTTTTTAACTAAAATATCCAGGAATAGTTGGCAGGTTTAGTGATTCCAAATATCTCTCTTTAGAATTGCTGTTTAATTTTGTTTAGTAAGAGGAGTATATTTCTCAAAACCATCAGAGTATTTTCCCCTCATCTTTTTAAAAGTGTTCACTTGTCTACTTCGGCGCAAAGTCAAAATCTGTGTTCTTTACCACCTTTAAATTTATATTATCAAATACAGTATTGTTATGTGGTAGGTTGACTTTGGCTAGCTGCCAGATGCTTTCCAAACCACTTCCTCACTTTCTCTCCCCAACAGAATGGGAGAAAATAAGATGAAAAACCTCATGTGCTGATATAAATACAAGGAGGTCACTCACTAATTACTGTCACAGGCAAACCAAACCTGACTTGAGGAAGATTAATTTAATTTGCTGCCAATTAAAATAGATTTGGATAGTGAGAAACAAAGACAACAAAAACAAAACCTTCCCTGGACTACCCTCTTTTTTTTTAGGTTCACCTTTACCCTGTCATTATTGACTCTTTTAACTACTGTGGAAAATCTATTCGAGTACGTGTTTGCCAGAGGTAGCTATACCTTTTGGAAATATCCATCTGCTCAAACAGGGAGTCATTTACAGGGCAGATTTTTATGGTGTATATTTCTTTACAGGCTGCAGGGGAATTTCTGCTCCAGCACCTGGAGCACCTCCTCCGACTCCTTTTCCACTGGTTTGAACTAATTAGCCCTTCTGAAGAGTATCACGTTTCATTCAGATAGCATTGGACCATGGAGTGGTACCTACAATTAAGCATATGTGTAAATTCTTGCAGGAGCAGAGCTTAAATTTCACACCCCTCCAGCAAATAAACCCTGTGTGGACCAACTAATAGTGAGCTTTATATTCAGACAAAGCTGATATGCCTCCTTAAACAATATAATATTTCAGTATAAGGGAAAAATATAATAAAATTTTAAAATTTCCCTGCTTTAAACTCATGACTGTTTGGTGTTTACTTTGTTGAGAGAAATTCTTTAACTGTGTGGAAAGGTCTTGTAAGTCAATTTCCATTTGATATAATGATGTTACATCTCAGCTAGCTACTTTTGTTATCTAAAGTTAGCAGGGCAAACTTGACTTTTTAAAAGTAATGGACAATCAAACCTTCAGTTGTTTAGACTCTTGGAGTAGAATCCATTATTCTAAATTTGTTTAATATTTTTGTGTAACATGTCATGCATGGCAAAGAAATGCACAGTGGGATATGGATAATTATAAACTTCATCTGAAGAATTACAATCCAAACTTGTTTGAATTTATAGAACTAAATTCCAGATTATTGAAATATATATCTCCACTTAACAAATTTTTTGAAGGAAGTTACATTTTTACTTTTTTTTTTTACTTTTTAATATGGAGGGTCACTTATTTCAAGTGCATGGCAAAAGAGGGTCCACTTGGAGTCTAGTGTCTTTGGTTTAATTATTCTGTTGAGACTAATGTGATGGGTGTTTATATAAAAAAACCTAGCTATTTGGTCACCCAGGCTAAGTCTGTATTACTAAGTATAATAGTTTAGTGACCATTTTGTAAGTCATTATGTTAAGTAGACACTGTAATTTTTACACCAGTTTAAGTTTTTTTTCTTCCATAGAACAAAGCTATCTACTGGAAATGATCCAAAGCCATTATTATATTCTTATTCATATGCAGAAAACGTGGCGTGTCATTTGGTATGGGCCAAAACCATACCAGGATACATTATGTACTTATGTGATACATTCAGTAATGCCAAAAGACAGCCATAAGCCTGAGAAATTGTCACTTCATTCAAATTGTATAACATTTGTTACAATTATTAAATAGATCCTAAAGACATGGATCAAATTTTTAAGCCAATTAGGACCACAAATAAAAAGATAAATATATATGATACAAACTAAACACAGTTGGTAACAGAGAGGTATGTTCTAAAACATCAGGGTATTTAATTTAATAATTACAAACAAACATGCAATTATTATTCCATATTTTTTACTTTTTTTGTGCCAACAAGAACAGAGAGTTAACTGGAACAAATACATATGATGCCTCGCAGGTTATTAATGTAGTACTAAATTCTATGGACTTTGCACATGATTGGCACATTATTATCTTGCTTCTAGTAGGCTGATTTTATAGAGGTTTCTATTAGGTTAATCAGGATAATAAGTCTTTTTTAAAGCCATTTCTGCTTCTATAAGCATTAGCAGCTCTCAGTTTCTCCCACTCAACAAAAATGAAAACACAGTGTGTTTTACTGGTCACAGGCCATTATGTATTTTTAAATAGAGCTTTGCTAGGGACTAGTAGTATACAAATCTTGTGGCATGATGAAAACTTCACACTCCTTTATTTACTGCAGTTTTCCAGGAAGGGATCTATAACTTTAGTGTAAGTTTGCTCTTAGATTCAGTCCTATACTGCTCCTTGTCTTGTGTCAGCTCTCCTGCAAGTTTAGGCCCCTGATATACTATGGGACTAAATGGAAATCAGCAATATTATGTTACTGATGAGCACCAGAGGTGCTCGGCACAGCAGTACTGACAGTGAGAGGGAAAGGGGGGATGAGAGGGGAATTCCGCTGCCTGGTTCTCCTATGAAGACTGACAACCTCAGTCACCGGAAACATTGTAAATGCAAAACTACTATCAAATGCAAAAACAATTGAAACCAAATCCTGAAAAATGGCTTTTTCAGAAAAACGAAAATCAAATGAGTACAACTACAGCCCCCATGTTCAAAATTATTCATTGCCTTTTCTTGTAAAATAGAGAATAAAGAAAATGTACCTCATCTTGAGTATAACTATTAGGAAAGATGTTCTCTCATTCTCTCTCCTCACTTCCTCTTTCCCCCTTCCCTTCCCTTCCCACTTCCACCTGCTCCCCTCCCTCGCAATATCCATGGCTCAGAAATCAAGTTAATTAGTCATTCTCCATTTTTCTTTTCTTTTTTGTCAGATTCAAATAAATACAAATGTCGTAATTTTGAAAAGGGTCAAGCAATAAAATTTGAGTCTCAAGAGAAACCATTTTAGACGTTCTATGAGAAATCTGTCTGAATAATGTTGCTTTCTTCCCAATATTTTGCATACCAGCCAAAGAAAAACAAAACAAAACAAAACAACAAAAAAATCCCAGCAAACAAACAAACCTAAAGACCCCAAAACTTGAGACAAATAACGTAAAATACCTTTCCAACAAAATTGAAACATCTATTGACATTACCTGTTTTGTCTATTTCCTTCATTATTTGGACACATATAATTTTTGCTTTCTTGTCCATGAATGCTCATAGATAACTGCCCCAAGGCATATTCATTTGAGGAGGAGCTTCCCAAAATGACAGCAAATCCTTTCTTATTAGTCTCAAGGGGCTCCAATTCAGTATCCAAGACTTTTTTTTCATTTCAGATGGTGACTTACACGAGCACTCCACCCTCATCTAGGTGCAAGTGTCTCAAAAATTACTGGTGTCATAAATGACCTAACAAACAACTGAGAAGCTGAAAAAAAACTATACCAGAAGGCCACGTTTTCTTATGATTTTTCAAACTTGTACTCTTCCTTTTTTTCCTTTTTTTCTTTTTTTGTTTTATTTTTAAAGTTATTAAAAAAATGTGAGGTTTGAATGGAATAAACCTTCCAGTTTTACATTGTTTTTCCTATGAAATTGTATTCTTCTCTGAAATGTAGTTTCTGCCTCTTTTGGACTATTTCTCCAGTGCCAGCAGTTGATATGTCTGAAGACTTTCGTGTCTCCAAGAGTATTTATGAAAACAATGATTTGCATTTTCTGGGGAAGATCTAATACAAAATTACGTTTTATTGTTTCATGTAGCATAGGATCACAGTGTCTCAAAAGCAGCACTGGAAGACAGAACCTTTCTGTTGGGTGCTAGGGTGCATTTCAGGGAAGTGTTCTTCCTCAAGTTTAAAAAATAAGCTGAATAAAAACATTTCTCACCACACTCAACAAGACAATGTTCAAACATCCAAAACACTTGTCTAGTCTCATGGAAGTTTTGTTTGCCTGATATCCAAGGAAAAGCAGAAAGAGAAGGAGAATTAGCTGACTTAAGACAAAGGAGAATCATAATAATCGCTTAATTAAGCCACTGAAAAAAAGTACATCTATTTGTACAAAATGTCAGTTGGCACTGATAGGATACATTTGAAAAACAGAAGTAACTGCAAACTCAGTGCATGTATTTGATGTGGTAGGGAAACCTTGAGCAAACCTGGTGCCATACCTGGATATGTTTGTTTTCCCTCCATTTCCCTCCACATTTGCAAGAAGAGATTCCAAGAATTTGTCACTTAATAAGACTTCAAGATAAGCAAAGCTGGGAAATGCAGATACTAGATTTGACTGTGCTACATGATTGTCTTCTAACTTCACAGCATCTGGATTCTGTGGGTTTTTAGGATAATGTAATTTTAAATGTTTGCTAATAAGCCAAATTTGAAATTATTAGAGTTATTAAATATTTGAATGATTGAATTAATTTGCCTTATTCTTTTATTTTTCCTTGCCATTTTCATATCTGTGTTTTCACCAAGCTGTTTTCTATTTTTTTATATTGTTTGTTATACAGTGAGTAAAAGAGGAATATTTATCCTTTATCAGACCCGGACTAGACCAAAATAATGAATTTAGTTTTCAGGTAGTCTCCCCTAACTTTGTGTCAATCTGAACAGAAGATTCATAGCAACACACAAGATTTTTAAGGTTGTGTCAGTAAAAGTCAGCAGTCTGTTTATAACTATTATAATAATAGTTTTATTATAATTTAAACATACTAGGTAGACCTAGAGAGTTCATTTTACAAGAAAGATTAGATGCGTTGGAGAACAATATGAGTGAAGGTCTATTCACCTTTATGTTGATGTTTCTGAGAAAATGGGAGGTGATAGTGTCTAATAAGACAGCATACTGTTGTAAGATTTCAGTCAAAAAAGTTAAGACTAGAAAAAGACAGGGTCGCGGTAATGTAGTTTTTCTGTTGCATGGCTATGTTCCATCTTTATCATCTTAGCATCCTCTTATTTTTGAGTCTCTTATTTACTCAAAATAAAGGAAATCTTTGTTGCATTTCAGTAGCAATGAGTAAAGGCAGCAATTTTCTGTTTTTCTTAGTAGATATTAAAAATCTTGATTTATGTTTATAAATGAATCATACCAAATTATGTTCGGTTTCTTATTTAGTTCATATATTATGGAATTTTCAGCTAACATTTAGTACAAAATGTTTTTCAGGAAGTTAATTGAATGCATATTTTATTTAAATCTTCTCATATGAGTGTTATTTAGTCAACAGGTGAGGCAGAAAGAATTAATGTAAATTTCATTCAACCAAATCAAACTTCACACTGAAATCATAGAAATGTAAAGACCAAACGTGCACTTCTGCCTTGCTGAGAAGGGAATTGAAATCAGAATCTCTGGGCTTAGTTGGGTGAACTTAAGCGGATATTGTTTCTCCTTTTCCTGTAAGAGACAGGAACATAAGCTCAGTGTAGACTGGAAAGGAATTTATATGGATAATTGATGGAAAATATTCAATTTTTTAACAGCAGAACATCTAAAGATTTTGATCATTTTGATTAAATTTTTGTACATATATTTATTTATTTATTTAGACTTTATTTTAGTCCAAAGTGACTTTAAAAGAGCTTTAATTTTTTTTTTGTTGGATATCTCCTAAAATAACATGCCTGTACAAAGATATTGTATGGAAATTTACTTGCTTGGGTAAAAATATTTTATCAGTCCTTAATATTATGTCCAGAATTGTGGTTTCAACTGTTTTATTAATATGTGTATACAGTAATGGCATGAAATAAATCTGCATTTTTTCAGGGTTCATTATTTTTTAAAATAGGATAGAAGTAGTAAATTTTCTGCATTCCATAAAGCACAAAGTGACTACATTTTGTAATCCTACTATCGTTAATCATGGCACATTGAATTATTCACATCTGACTCTCTGGGCTTTTGATGGAAAACATCTGCAGTATAAAATAAGTGAAAGAGGAAAAGGATAACTTGAAGAATTATACTTTATACTCAAATTCCAGTTCCTTTGGGAGCTGGGAACATTTATTTTCCTTGTATTTTGGACAAAACAAAATTATATTTTCTTTAGATTTTGCAAGGATCAGACTTCTGTGCAACTTCCCTTTATCACCTGAATCAAGTTGTTGATGAACAACGGTTATGTGGTCCAGGCTAAATGGGTTCATTTTCTTATGAAGAGAATGAAATAAACCTTCCCAATTTGTTCTGTATCCCATCAAACAGACTTAAACCGTTCCATTCCAGAACTGAACACTCTAAAAGATCATTTAGCATGATCTAATGATAAAATAATATAAGTAATATATAATTATAGTAAAACAAGTCAACATTTGTTATATGACTAATCTTAAGCAAAAATCCTGAAGTCAGAACAGAACTGCACTGAGGAAAGCCTTTATTATGGAAAGCAGCATAAGAATTCTGCAGAATTCTTTTCCTTCCACATGGGTTTCTAAAGTGCAAGTTCATGTGTTCTTCAGTAGCAAAGCTGGTTTAAAAAATCACTTTTCTAACACCACTTGCTGATTCCTGCCTCTGTGTTAGAATTCATCTCTTCTTCAAATGTACCAATGCAACTACTTGTAATGCTGTGCTGTAAAGTGAATCATTGACATGAATAACAAACCTTGGAGGCTCTTTCATTAATACAGTCCACTTAATGTGGAATCTATTCCACATTATGGCCTTACAAATGTTTTCAACAGCACAAAAGAGAGGATGGTGAATGAGAACAAGCAGTGGGGGGTCAAGGTGTATGTATTTGTGTAGGGAGTGAGGACCTCTTAAATTAACTTCTCTTCCAAGGAAAATATATGTAGAACTGTGCTCTTAGTCTTACACCTGCTCTCTTCTTTATATACAACTTCTATTCACATTATTTTTTTGTTCCTCCTTCCAGGGGGTAATCACCACTTAAAGCAAATGTTGAAAATTCCATTCTCTTCAGCAGAGTGTAATTTCTCAGGTTAGGAGGGCCCCACTGAATTCCTGACAGCACTGCATACACTACCACAAATATCTACAACTCCCATCACAAGGTAAGATTTTTAACACATTCTTTTCTTTAGTTCAGATATAGAGAGAGAAAGGCAAAAGAAGTCAGGTGTAATGATGACAAATGCATTTACACATTGCCCATGCATTCAATCCTCTTTCTATTGTGATTAAGAAATTCCTCTTTTGTTTCAATTGAAACAGATGCTGAAGAGCTGTAGATATACTTAAACAGTAAATTGAAACAATACATTGCGAGCATTACTCATAATCTCTCCAATTTCATGCTAGATCTTACATTTTTGTGACATAATACCTGCCTATTTCACAAAATTTAAAGAATAATGTCAACTAGTACAAGTATTAAAAAAACCGCCACAGCCTGGGCAAGTACTGCATACAAAAAAGTTCTGAGTAAAAAGTATAGCTTCAGTAGAAAAATCTGACTTGTTTTGGGGGGGGTTATTTCAGATATTTTCTGTTCAGAATGAGAAAACTGTTTAATGTACTAATGTAAAACTATGCAAGTTATCTGATATATGCTGTCCAACATCCCACTTATAGCCCATTGCACAGGACCGTGTCCAGATGACTTTTGAATATCTACAATGGAGTTTGCTGGTAGAGCTAATTTTTTTCACAGAGATGGGGCTGTGTTTCAGATTTTTGCTGAACACAGGGTTGATGATATAGAGGTTACACAGAGCCAAGGCCTCTTCTGCTTTTCTTACTGCCAAGGAAATTGGGGGTGATGGGAGGCTGGGAGGAGACACAGCTGGAACAGGTAACCCACACTGGCCAAAGGGATATTCCAGACCACAGGGTATCATGCTCTGTATATAAAATGGAGAAAAGAAGGAGTTAAGGAGGGTATGTTTGGAGTGATGGTGTTTGTCTTTCCAAGTAACTATTACATATTGGGGGTCCTGCTATCTGGGGAAGGCTAAACACCTGCCTGCCTATGGGCAGCAGTAAATTAATTCCTTGTTTTGTTTTGCTAGTGTGTTCAGCTTTTGCTTTCCCTCTACACTGAATTCTTTATCTATTGAATGGTCCATCCAAAAAAATCCATGTCTTTCCACTTTAGACATAAGGGTGCTGTGTGACTCAGTGTCAAACATTTTGCACAAATCTGGCTAGAAGACACTAGAGACTTTTGTGTTACCAAAAAAATGCTGTAACCCTATCACTGAAGGCCATCAAGTTTCTCAGACACCATTTGCCATTTTTAAGCCTGGAAAATAAATGGAATTTCTCTCACCTTGAAAGAAATGGAATTTGACTTTTCTTTCTGCTCAAATAATTGCTCGGTTATAATGATTTCTTAGCAGATAGCCAGTCAAAAGATTAATAGAATTAGAATCATTGCAAAATAAGCCTGTTCTCACTGACAGCTAGCTTGGCTTTTTCTCTCTTCTTTTTGAAAGATAGTAAACAGAAACAAAGCCTGCAGCAATACAAAGAAAGCTAGCACATGAAAGAGGGATTAGCTTCAGGAGGGTATGACAGATGTAAAGTGCTTTGCACACATTGCTATGTGATGTTCAACATATGTTGTCAATTAAAAATTGCTTAAGAAATATTTAACAAGGCAAAGCTAACATACCCCTAGTTTGTACGAATATATTGAGCTTATGCATCACTGCCTCTCATTTAATTTTTTTCAGTTTTGTGGTAAGCTGAAGAGAACCTTATATAACATGACTCTCAGCTAGTTTATATTTAAAGTACTATTTAATTTGAAGTACTGGAAAACAGCATTTGTTTCATCATTTGGTAAGACAATGACTGGATAATTTAGCAAGGCAGAGGACCTGCTAAACTGATTAAAATTAGTTTTCTGCAGTAAAATATAATCTGCTGCATTTTTAAAAATAGGCATCTAAATATATTCAAGATGTCATAGGCTTTGGCACATTCTTTACCTAGGCTTTTCTGATGTGTTACTGGGAAATTTTCTTAGCGAACCCCAAGGCATACAACAAAAGCTCCCAGGGTAAATTCTATTTTATTATCTTCATTATCTCCTACTCCTGAATCTTTCTGCATGCAAGACATTTTGGTTTGCTTGTTTTGGTTTTTTTTTTTTTTAAATGAGGTTTTGTGCCCTATTCAACCCCCAAATAGCCACTAGATAATTTTCTCTGCATTATCCCCCAAATACAAGCTTCTTTCTACACAACTGTACTGTAAAGACTCCATAAAGTAGCAAATTCTTGTTGAACTCTGATGCCTCAATATGTCTTCACAAAAAATGTACTCCTAATGTTAGGATACTCCTGGAGCATTTTTTTTTTTTTTTTTTTTTTTTTTTTTTTTTTTTTTTTTTGTATGGTCACAAATGGGCTTTTTACCCCTGAGAACACAGAAGGTTTGCAGTCATCGATAAAAAACAATGTTTATGGCTGTGATCTATATATTAACTCCTTTCTGGAATAAGAGGAACTGAACATGAGGACAAAATCTTTGATAGGCCCACAGATATTTTGTAGTATTTTATCACCTCTGCTGACTCCTGAAATGTTCTCACAATGAATTAACCTTTCAGTTAAAGTCTGTAGTTCCACTTGTAATATTGCTGTCTTGAACCTCCTCCTTTGGAATTCTGTTTCCAGTCATAAAATATGAGTGTTTAAAAATAAAAGTTACAGTGTTTATTCCAAGAGTCTTTGTACTTGTTAAACACATATTGTAGGCTGCTGCATACATCATCTGCTGAACAAATGTCAGTTCCACTCCTACTTCTCTTTAAATAAGGCATAAAAGTATTCAAGAGATATTCGTGGAACTGTGAACTGAATGTGCCTTAAGTGTGTTGTTGGTGTGGGAATTTATACTAAATTACTGTGCTGATGGATGTTTGGCTATGAATTGAACTATTAACTAAGAAAAACTGAAATATACTCAAATATTGCAATATATATTATTTTAAAGGAACATTATAGAACAGAGATTTCTGCCTCAGTAAGAGACAGAAAAAGGCGAAGAAAATAAGATAGGGTTTCTGAATATATAAAACTGGAACTACTGAGTAATTACATTGGTTTAGATCCTTATTTTTCTTCTTGCTTGTGTGTACTATGGGATTATAAGCATAAATTTAAAAAAATGACAAATGTATTGTATTGATCCTAAGAACTGGTAGATTATGTTGCACAATCCAATTTAGAATACAAACTAAAACAAAATATATGCAAAGCATATTGGGTTGGGTTTTTTTGGTTTTTTTGTTTCTTTTTTTCAAAAATTAAATTCAATTCTGATAACAGTGTAATGTCTTCAGAATTTTTTTATTATTATTCAAGTATACCACACAAGTATTTTAGTAATGGCAAGAGGATTTGTTTATTTTATGTTCTGCTAGGTACAGCACTAAAAGTAGTAGTTTTTTACTTTTGCAAATCTAAACTTTGTTGCTTAGATACACCTTTCAGTATTGTTTAGTTAAGTATAACCTACACATTCACAAGGAGGATTGAAAGCCATGTGGGCTTTGGAAGTCTCAAGGCATGGTAGCTTATTAAGAGCAGAGAGAAGAAAATTTAGGAAATAGCATATATTTTAAACCTTTCTTTTTCATCCACACAGGCCTTGCCTAAGGCATCATGACTGCGAAAGGAAGGCTGCTGTGAAATTTATCAGCCATGTGCAGACCTTGAACTGAAGTTCACACAAACAAATGAAAAATAGCTTAATAGTGAATAGTGAAGCTATGTCCTTGTTGAAGTAATTTAAACTGTTTTACTGTGTTGGAACTTAATATGAAAGATATTTATTTCCTTTAAAAGGAGTAAAGGATCTTCAATATTCTAAAATACTAGCAAAGGATAACACTTGTTAGATTTTTGTATTCTATTATTGTTTTGTATGGTGTATTTTAATTTTTATTACTGCATTAAATTTAATTTATCAATGGTCATTTTCAAATAAACAAATTCTCCTGCTTTTATGCAGGAAAGGCACAAAAATCAAATTGTATCAAATCCATTCTACAATATTTCTATGCCATATTTTCTGCCATTTTTCAGATACCAGTTACTTTTCTGGTTTGATTTTAGTCCTGTGGTCCTATGACCCAAATTTGTTTTGTTTGTTTGTTTGTTTGTTTTTAAGCTGTCCTGGTTCCAGGCAAGATAGGGTTAAATTTCTACAGCAGTCACTAGGGGACATGACTAGGACCCAGATCTTATTGAATACCACTTCACCTCATTGCCAGGGACAGGGGAAAGGGAGTCTCTTTCCACGAGGAAGGTCTCTCCTCTGGCTGGGCTGGCAGGGCTGCAGTTGGGTTGCAGGCTCTGTAGGGAATGTTCTGACATGTGAATCTCTCTGTTGTACAATTCTGTTATTAATATATTTGCTGTTAATTTTGCTGTTTCTTAACACATTGCTTTTTCCAGTAAATTGTTCCTATCTCTACCTGCTATCTTTGCCTTCTGTGCCTCGGATTCGATTCTCCTCTCCAGCCCATAGCGGGAGGGGGGAGAAGGGAGAGAGGGAAATGAGAAAGTGGCATATGGTTTTACCGGGAGCACTAAATTAGAGAATCTTTTTCCCAAACCACACCAAAATCAAAGTTGGTTTTATCAGATTTCTTATATGAAGGAATACTCTTTAGTTTGTTACAATGATTTGCTAAGAATTACATTAGCATTCATATACAGATATTCAGCTTTCTGTGTGTTTGCAAATCTTGAGTGCTAACAGTAATTGCAATAGGTCTGCAACTTCATCACTGTCCTCACCTAAGCAGTGACAATTAATGATAGTTCTGAATTTGCAGCAGTTATGTAGGTTCTTAGAGAATTCATAGCATATATGTGAGATTTTTGCTAATCTACAGTATTTTTTCAGTATTAACAAAATGAAAAAATATCTTTCATTAGAATAATTTTAGTTGCATCATAGATGCATCCATTTATGATTTATACAAGTTTTCTCCTGGAGATATCTGTTTATGTCCTCATTTCTGGCACTCGCATACCTATAATTTTGATGATCTGATCTTTCCTCTGTTAAAAGTGTCTGGAAAGGTGTGAAAACTCCTTTAACTAATATAAACTCCTTAATTATTAATTAATATAGACAAAAATTGTGCAAGACCCATCTCTATTCTACCTATTTTTAGAGGTCTTCAGACCTTGTAAAAGCAGACAGAGAAGTTGTGTACTGTTGTGGTGAGCTGGCATGCAGATTAACTTCTCTTAGCCCTCACACCACACTAGAATGCATTATGGCTATTGCAGCAGCTCAAGTGTACCTGTATCCTTAACATCTCTATATTAATTTCCTACATCAGTAGTGAAACTTGTTGAAACTAGGCCTCTCTCTTCAGCCTTTTAATGCAATTGTCAACTTGTACCAATTGCAGAATGGCTAATTGTATAAATTTTTTCTTGATGGCCTACATATGTCAAAAACTTTTGGTTCTTATTTGTTTTTGATGTGGGCTACTTCTGTGGAAATGGTCACATTCTCTCTATCCCCTCAGGCTGTAACATGGGTCACAATGTCCTTAGGCTGTGCTTAGAAGAAGGTAAACTTGGGGGCCAGAAGTCTGGAGGAGTGAAAAATCAGAATTTAAAGAGATTTATCTTACTTTTCATTCTGTATACAACTTCCTGCACATAGGTCCCACAATGGAGGTTGTCATCTGAAACTAAGCTGGCTGTGCTGCGCTTTGAACTTTCATTGTCTTATTGCAAAATCTGAATCAGAGGGTTTTTTTCATCTGCCAGTTTAGATATTGAACAGAAAGTGAAAGTTTAGTGGCTGAACAGGTAGTGACAGTTGAGTTTGCACTGAAGAGTTCCCTTATGCAGAATTTAGTGCTGTCAGACCTATCTGTCTAAACCTAGGTGATGAGAACACAGCTTTTAACCCTTTGGTGAATTTTAGTTCAAGTCTTCACATAGACTTTACTTAATCATATCTCATCTATCTTATGATGGCTGTAGAAGGGCATGAAAAATCCTGATGTGCAGTGGCCCAGAAGCACAAAAATCAGACTCAAGTAAAAATATGCATCCAGTTTCTGTGCACACAAGAGTAAATTCCAGAATGTGAACAACTGAAAAATATTTAACATGAAAAGGTGTCTGAAATGGAAATGATAAAAGTAGAGACTTTGCCTAATTTGCTTGTTTTCTGTCATTTGGAACGTTTCTTCTTGTGCTTTTATAGACAACATTCTCAAAGCATGTCTTCTGCTTGCTTTAAATTTTACATGATTTTGTTGTTGTTTCCTGTTCCAGTTTTTAAATTAGAAAAAAATTACTACTAATTAATTTGATGAAATACTGCCTGGTCAAATAGCTGTTTTCTTTAATATAGTCCCTGAAAAAGAAAATTCATTCTGTTCCTTCTTCCAAAATACTTACTTATTTGCATCCTTAAATTATCTACCATGTGGTGTGGCTTAAGTTTTAGTGTCTTCCAGTGTTGCTGGAAGACACTACTTGAGGAAACAATTTAAAAATTACAATATTGACTATCTTTAAAACCCGTGTATCTTTAGTTACCTGTAAAGCCAGGTAACTTTGATATAGGCAGTTGTATGGAGAAACAGTTTTCAAGGCACACTAACACAGAGCTCCAAGGAAATCAGTGCAACATCTGCCCAGACACTGGAAATTTCATGTAGAGTTGTGTAATGCAGGGAGTAATGGATTCCTATCTAATTTCACTTATAACATTGTATATTTTGAGGAGAAATAGATGAAGTCAATTTCATTTAATATCACAGAAAGATGGAAATTGATTTTATTTTGTAACATATTTTATTACAATTTTCCACAATCTGGCTTCTTTGTCATCCTTGGGAGCTTTACTTTTCACTATTGCAATAAAATATGAAAAGGTTTATATTTCCTCACAAAAGAGTTTGAAGTCACAGTACTTTTGATGCTAAAATGAATTCCGTTTAAAATACGGAAAAAAATAATTCTTTTCCCATTCACAAAAATATTAATTTTGTGAACTTTCAATTCATGTTAGGATACAACTCTTAGTTTTTAAAAACAGAGATTTATAGGCCTATTAATAACATTGCCAAGATCTACAATACCACTGGACCTACTACTTTACATTCAGCTATGAAATATTCAGTGTATCATGGCTACAAAATCTCTTTGTCAAGGCAGATTCATTATAGAGAGAATCTCATGTATTTTTTAGCTGAAGATGTGCTGGTCAATTAGACAATAACAAAGAACATTAGAGGACATTAGCTATCATGTTTATTGCTAAATTTCTATGAAGCTCTGCAGAAGAACTGCAGAAGAATCATTTCAGCTTATAAAAACTGGTTTTGGTTCTTTCCAGGCAACACTGAGGAGGGAGCATGAGTAAGGAAGCATTCCTAATAGGGATATTTGGACATTGCCACTCTGTTTTGGAAGGTAAGGGCACATCAAAGAATGGATACGAGCCAGTCCTTGTTACACAGCCTCAGTGGTAGTGAGAAATCCCAGGATTACTGATGCAGATACATTTGTTTATAAGTTGTACTGTACAGATATACAGTTTTAAATTGTACTGATAAATTCAGCAGCCGTTTAAAATTTATTTATTATGAAGAGTAAACTTGGACTTTAATAATTTTTCTTTCTTCCAGTCCCACACATATTTTGTACTTACTTATTCCTGTCTTTCATTTTCAGTCTTCTCTAGGTCTTTCTTTTGCCCTCTCTTTCACCCTCTTTTAAAAATAATGATCTATATATCTCTCATTGCAGGCAACAGCAGTGCCCTCTTTCTCTTTGTTCTGTTACACTCCACCCACTGTTCTGTTCTCCTTCATTGTCCCTGTTCAGCTATCTCCTCTAAGCTTTTTATCCACATTGTTTCTTGTCTTTTGCTCACTCCCAGTCACAATGAAGCTGTGGCCTGTTCAGGTTCCAGGTCAAATCTTATAATTTGGAAAATGCTGGATTCCAATTTAACAGTTACAAACTAGGAGTGAGCTGAGATGATTTTAGAAGGACTCCAGAGTTTTAAATGTGTTTACTGATTTATTTACTTTCCAAAAGAGAGGAAAAAAATAAATAGAAATTAGTAATTTATTAAATTTACTGTATTGAATTGACTTTCCGATAACAGGTCTTTATTTGCACAAATCTGAGACTAAGTATAGTTAAATGGTCAACCAGGATACCGCAAAGCAAATATTAATTAAAATTGGACGTTTTCTTTTTTAATTATGAAAATCTCTAGAGAAAAAATAAAAATATTTTAA
>NW_005054433.1:216674-257325 GCF_000277835.1 Geospiza fortis | reverse complement strand
ATCACAGCAACACTCCAGCAAGGTTAAGCTTCTTACCTTTCTTCCTTTTTGGATTAGACTTCTATTACCCTTGCTGTCAAGACAGTAAATTGACATTCTGTGTTGACTGCCACACAGTCTTGTTACATTTCTTGTTTCTTTTGAAAATGAGTTTCTTGCATATTTAGCTATTGATCTTTGGTTCAAAATCTGTTTATACTAACTCTTAATATATGCATAAATATCTTTATACTATGGAACAAAGTTTTTCTGTATAATAAGCTAATGCAGATTGTTCAAAAATAAAAAATAGACAAATTCAGAGAGCAATAAGGAGCAAATATCATGCTGTTTTAAAATGAAGAAATATTTTTTTCTTTTTCTGGCATTGTGTTGGTGTACATAAACTGTTTATTTGACTTGATAAATCCAAAATATGTTGCTAATATATTCAAGAGACGGGAGTATAGACTTCCAATAAATACTCCTGGTAATCAGTTGTATGTGTTTAAAACGTGAAGTATTTTCTATTATCAAAAATTTGGTGACTTCAGTGGTAGTAAATTGCTTTCAGAAGACCACAATCTTGAAACTGCTGATAGCTAGACTAAACTTTTCTGTTACCATATTCTATTAAACACTGCGGCCTGGTTTCTTCCTAGTCCTTTGCAAAAAACAGGCAAGGCCATCTACAGGCTTTGTATAGCATATGTAGGGAAGCAGGTATGATAGTAATCTCTTGCTGTTTGAAATAAAATCTCTCTGGAACTCTCCTGCATGTAGTTTTGGGGGAGTGAAGGTGACAGTAGCTACACAGCCCCTGTAGTCTATGGTTAGCCTGGTGAAATGGGCACATAGAAGAAAGTTTCCTTCGCCTCTTAGTAAGTTGGAAGGATGTATTCTAAAAGGTGCCTCTGATTTGTTTACACTGGCTTGTTTTTCTAGTCCAAAGGTGTTGACTTCTAAAATTTTTGCCTGTCTCTTGACAAGTCATGCAAATATTTAGCTGTCAGATGAGATTCAGTCCTCCTAGTCTTCTCTTTAAGCTCTTTCACTTATTTTCTTCTTTAGAGGTGAGATGAAATATGTCATAAAAGTGCCTGTTATTGTCTGTTACCAAAAAAGGAAATCCATCCATATGCAAGTGTTTATAAAGTTTAAAGCTAGGTAAATTGAATTCCATACTAAATGTTTTTGAAATCTAAATTTTCAAATTAATTCTAGCTCTCTAGGCTGTCATACCCAGGTTTCATGTTATTCTTACAGATTCTTGATGTCTAACATGCCCAAGGAGAAACCATATGCCTAAAACCTCATCTAGCATCTTTGATTATTCAGTCTTCTTCTTTTTTTTTTTTTTTTATTTTGACGAGTACATATTGTTTTACTTTTATGCATTATGCTGTTGCAAATAAAATTTTCTCTCATTGACCCCAAACTACAGCACTCTTCCATGTTCCTTCACTAGTATCTATCCTGAATCAAACATAAATGATGTATTTTTTCTTTCAAGACCTTTCACAGGCTCCTGCTTTGTTCCTTCATTCAGCACTGAGGGGCTGACTCTTGATTCTGATAATTAGAAATTTAACAAGAGGATAAGTGATTCTTTATGATTCCTCCCTTGTCATTCCCCTTCATCATTGCTATTTCACAGAATTCTGCACAAAACACTTTAACAATGTTTGTGTTCACACCTCTCTTTTGCTATGATGCTTAGGAAAAAGTAGCAATTAAGCTGATGATGTTTTGAGATCAATCCTGATTTTTTTTGTCTAATGTGTCAGAGTTTCCTTGTAGTTTCATGTTTCTGTCTGTGTCTAGTTGCTCTATCTTATATCATATTTACGGAAAGAACTATCTAACACAGCCTTTCTAAAAGTTACGTGAACACCTATTCCAAACAAGTAATCTTTGATTCCTCTCTAGTTGAACTAGAGAGGTACCTAAATAAGTGGGGTTGCATCAGATTCCAGAATTCACAGAGGGATCTCAGCTTGGCATACATAGCAAAGCTTAACCTAGAAGTCTAGCTTTAGACAGCTAAAGGTTACTGAGCTTAATCATACTCTTGAATTTTAAGTTGGCTGAGATACAGACAAATTTTCTTCTGCCTTCACTCAGGTTTAAATACAGTGGGATCTAATTTCATGATTGGGTCTGGAATAATTGCCAAAATTAAACAGTTACTAACATAAAGCAGAAAAAAACAGTCACTAGAGTAAAATTAAAACCAAACTGAAAAAAAAGAAAAAAAATGCTGTAGTGAATAATCTGCCTTTAGGAGCAAGAGTTGTAGATCCCTACAGTTCAACCTTCCCTGTAGTTTATTTTTCATGGGCATTAATATTTTAATACTACTGACCATTTCAACTGAAATCACAAAAAACCTCCTCCTGCCCCACAGTACTATAGTAATAGAAATAATGTTTAGGGACACATTTTGAGCAGTGATTTATTAGTAACAATGTTTTTCATTAGAAAAGTTATAACTTTAAATGTACAGTCACTATTATTGCATTATAACTTAAAACATAATGACTGAAAGCAGCTATTTTTGAGTTTAATATTTTAGGTGAGCAGGTAGTGAGAGAGAAAACACACCTAATGTAGCTGATTACATATGATGTGAACTTATTTAATTTAACAGTTAAGACATGTCATTACAGTTTAATAATACTTTTAGACTGAGCCTAATCACCTTCTTTTTTATTGCAAAATTTAAGCCCAATTCCAGTATTTTTAAATAAAAACTTTTACCTCCATCTGTCAAAGAAGAGCAACAATACACATATTGGCATTCATGATTGTCTTCATGGTTTTTATATAATTACATCTGTCGTTAAAAATAAAAATCCCCTAATGTTTCTAGCTATTCAATTTTAAAACTGTTTTAAAGAGCCATGAAATTCATATTCTAATATTTGCACATGTTGTACCACTTGACTTCTTGTTCTAAACAGAACACAAATAGTCAATTCAAACAAAATATTTTTATTTAAAGTAAGAAATATATATTTAAATTAAAGAAACTATGGCAAGACTACCTCTTAAATTACTGGTTAAAACAAAAGATTCTAATCTTTTCTGTAGATATAATCTGTAAGCAGAGAGCTGCTGATACCTTCCTTATGTTGGTTTTGCATTTCTTTAATGTAGTTTTCCCCATCTTTTAGGATACACTGTCACCTAGAGTGACTTTTAAGTATTCTGGACCACTGAAACAATGACCATTGAGTGGATCACGATATAAAGTCTTCAGGTGGGTGAAGGATCAAACCACAGTGATGCCACCTCTGTTTAGCCAGAATATGAGCAGTGAAAAAATGTGCTGCACAAAAGCTTAAATGCAAGATGCAATTACCACTTTCAATCTGCTATGAATGATTTTTCAACAGCAAGTGTATCAACTCCTCAGCAAAAATATTATGCTTAGCTGTCTTAGAGACATCTGAGAATCACGGTGTTTTTACCACACTCTATTACTTGTCTCTACTCTAGCAAGTTCTTGTTTTGCAGAAATAATTATGAATTCTATTTCCACACTTTGAAAATTATATTTTCATGTTCACAAAAATTAATTTCCTTTGGTTTATGTAAAATCAGGGGTATCTGGTATCCATCAGCAACTCTTTACAAGGACAAACATAAGTCTAGGGCTAAGTAGATATTTCACTCATTGAAAACAGAAAAGCTTTTTTTATTTTCTTGAACTGCATAGTCTACTCAACTAATTTGAAGGCCATGATGCTCACTATCTTCTGAAATTTTTTCCTTAGTTTTTTCTCTTCTTTAAAGTTATTCTAGTAGATTCCATTGACAGAAATGGCTAACAGAGTTTCTTACTGCTCAAAGATATATTTTTTGTATTATGAACAATTATAGCCACTATAACTTTCATAATTAAATAATATATTTTGCCAGGCTTGGATGTTGTAGCTATTTCTCTACCTCTCCTTTTTATTCTGTTTTTTTTTTTTAACTCTAAATCTAGGGTGTTGAAACTTCCTATTTCTTTTCTTGACCTTTTTATTTATATTTTTTACATTTCACATCAGATTTCTCTAAAGTGAGAAGTGACTCAATTTCTAGGATCACCTGTAAAGTTTATTTTTCATGTCCACTTTTTTTAAAAGCCTGTTTGTGCTGAAGGTGCCTTTGCTTTCTTCCCCTGGTAGATTTTGATTAATCTTAACACATATTTGGGTTTGATTCCCATGTGAAAACTCTATGTGGTTCTTGGTATGCCCTAAAAGTAAGGTAAATAGTCATCTAAAATCTTCACAAGTCATTATCTGTAAATGCTGAAAGCTAGTTGCACTATGGAAGGTGATCCCATTTGACATTAAACCTACTTGAACTGAAAATTGCAGCTTATGGAACATATCCTACCACAGCCAGAAATTATGTTTTCTGATTTCTAGTGTAGCTTTCCATTTCCCAGATCATGTACAGAACAAGGATGCTAGTAAGAGACTATGAGAATGCAAGTTAGTTATTGGTCTGGTTTAGTGCATATTTTTGGTTATGTTACAAGCTGCTAATCTTCATCAACTGATTTCTCTAAAGTGTCACAGCAGCAAAGATATTCTGAAAGAAAATTCTTGACGTCATAATGTCTGAATGAACTGGGGTAAATGAAACACAATATAGCAAGAAGCACAACAACTTTTGTGGGACAGATATAATGAGACTGATAAAACTTATCATCCTTGGCACATCCTTGGTACAAGATAAGAGCTTGGAAAGCTGGGACTGGTATAATTTTGAACAATATTGGAGGTTTGGAGAAGTCAATGAAGAGGAAAAAACTCATCTCACATACAAGTGAGATGAAAGGAATTAACAGAGATATTCTTTGAAGCTACGTTTTGAATTTATTATAGAGTTTGACAGACATGTCTCTGAAGTCTAAAGCAGATATTGTGGGCAACAAAGCAGAAAAGAAAGGAACTGGGGACAAAAAAATTGGCTAAAGAGATTATGGTAAAAGAGCTTTTAGTGTTCATATTGGTTACTAATTTTCCAGAGAAGGAATAATGGTCTGGTTTTTCTTTTTCTACATCCAAATTAGGATGCTTGTTCATTTCATAGAAGACACAAGAGTTCAAATCTACTCAATCCTGCTTTAAAAAAATTAACAAGAAACCAAACTAAAAATAAAATGTAAAGACAATAAATGTAAAAACAATTAAAGGTTAAAAAACAGTTCAGGCCATAACACTAAAGGTTTTTCTGGAGTTTAGCAGAAAAGACTTGAGCTTTGGACAGACCCTCCAACAGGATATTTTACTCAAATACCATTAATCAAATAACTGACCATTTTGTAGTCATTTAGTACTCCTCTTCCTTTTTTTTTTTTTTTTTGTGAAGAAGAAGAAGAAGAGATCAAACAACCTAAGTTCTACATTAGTATCAGGAAGACTTAGGGACTGCATATTCTATTTTAAAGAATTTTATGTCGCTAAAGAAAAACTGCTTATAGAAAAAGAATGTGACTTTACCTTACCTGATATCCCCTAGCAGAGGGCTGGTGCCATGTGTTTAAACCAGCAATGTGTCTGGAAGAAGTGCCCATGGGAACACAAGCAGTCCATGTGAAATAAGTGTAATTGTCCAGTGAACTTTGTCTTTAATAATATGTCAGAGGGTATTTCCTGCTTGCTCAGTGAAACATGTTAGTAATGTTTTACAGAAGGAAGCAACCACCACAATTTTAAGAGAATGCTTATGCACTTTTTAAAAGTGCACCATTTTAATACCTTTTCATGCCTTAAAATGTAAGTATGCATCAATACAAGTGGAATAGTTCAACTGTATTTTTAATACGTTTCTAAGTAATCTATTAAAAACATCCTTAATTTCAAATAAAAGACATGAAACTGGCTGGGGTTTTTTTCTTATTTTTGTAGTACTTAATCAAGGAGATAAAGTGCATTTGTTTAACGAAAACAAATCAAAGCACTTTGGATTGACATGGTTGCCACTGTAACAGGATGATTCTATTATTTAAATACTCAGAAGTTGCTTTTTAAATCATTCTTGATTAACAGAGCATTTATTTTCTGTTTCCTTTGAACTAGGAGTTTTTCTCCTTCCTTGCAGTTAACATATATATCTCAAACACCAGCTTGTCAACTGATGACTTTGAAGCTTCAGTTGCTATGCGTATTAAACTGCACTGGCAGAAAAATAGCTGTGATGTCAAAAAAGGAACTTGGAGGTTATAGACTCTCAAGAAAGATTAGGACAAAGCTTTCCAATGACAAAGAATTAAAAGAACATGACAAGGCAAAATCAAAAGTCTTCAGTAAGCATTGTTTTGGCTTTGATTTTCCTCTGTGATGCGTGATAACTAAGTATGTCACCTGTACAAAATGGTATAGAAACAGCTGGATATAAGCCAGACTGGCTTTTAAGAGATTAATGGCCAAAACACATAAATTTAACCTGATTTTTAACAATACTCACTTCCTTTTCTTAAGAAGGTTAATATATAATTCCTCTCGGTTTGAAAGTTGGTACAAAAAATGTTTAGTGCATTGCCTCATTTTCGATTTGCTCAATTGCTCCCCAGAAGGGATGGTGACCTGGACAGCAATGTTCAAAGTGAAAAGCTCTGATTAACCTCAGGAATGTTGTTAATGAAGTACACAGTGACTGGGAACAAGAGAAAAATAGAGGAACAAGCTTTAGTAAATTTTTTCTGGCTTAGTTGAGCTAACCCTGTGTTGTAGGTATACTAACTTGCTTCACCCACAACGAAACAGAAATTGCCTGAGGAAGTGAATCTGAAAAGAAATGTTTACAACATAGTGTCATGGAGGCTGATACCAATTACTGGCTACGTCTCTCTCTGAAGGCTCAGCCTAATGTCACTATTTAACCTAAACTTGCATTTAGATTCAGAAGAAAACTTTTTAACCTTTTTTATTTTTTTTTCTGGCCTTCCTCTCTTCCCATTTTTGCAATCCTACACAGTGCATCAGTTGCAGCACTAATTTAAATAATTTGCCACCTTTTCATAAAACTTCTCCAGGATATCAGGAAAATTAAAGCTGTCAAAACTGGACACAATTAAAATTTGCAAAATTAATGGGCTGCAAAATAGTAGAGGGTTTGCAGTAGGCAGTCCAGATGATCAGGTCAACAGGAGATATTATTAAAAAGATCATGATGAATGGTGAGAGCTAAACACTGCCATGCTGGAAAGTGCATTTATTCAGAAATTAAGTGCTACCACAGTAGAGTTTAGTACATGAAATACTCATACTGCTGCATTTTAGGATGTCATTGCTATCAGTATTGCAATGGAAAGATCCACTACTTGCATGTAGTGACATGAAATAGTGTTAAATGCTGATAATAGAAACATGGACTATGGCTGGCTACCAAACCTACCAATAGCTATTCTCATGCACCATAAAGGAAAAATTATATCTGTCATTTATCTAAAATTTTATTAAAGCAAATAGCATGATACCATTGAAAAAATGTTAGAGAGCTCTGTTTCCTGATAGATGTTCAACAACCTTGCATTACAAGGAAAAACAAAGTTACCACTGAAGAAAAGCAGTGCAAGAGCATCAGTGTTGGTCCCCCAAAAGAGGCAGGCATAGTAGCCAGCATGATGCTCCTACAGCAGTACTTTTGATGTTCTTGTTAAACCAGAAAAAGTAATTGATCTTAAGCAGGAATCTGCCACATGCCTCTTCTGCATAAAGGCTTGACCTCTGAGGTCTGTTAGCTATCACTTACTAGTACATTTAAAACGCAAGTTTAAAAATTTTATCTTATTTTATATTTTTTTGCACTAGGCATATGAGCAACTATCAGAGAAAAAACTATCTGCAAATTGCCCGTTATAAATTTTAAATTAATTTACTCAGACTTTTTTAATCCCATTTCTTTGAATTTTCTTTTATCAAGTTCTAGAGAAAATAAGTTTACCATCTGGACTGTCTGCAGAAATAGGAAGTTTCTAAATATTAGCAAAAGCAAGATTTAATGTACAAAGTAACAAAGACGAGTACATGAAAAGTTCTTATGAGGCTCATGTTCAGCAAGAAAACAAGTTGTTCTGGCTGTCTGATTATTTTTTAAGCCAAATAAATGAATCCACCTCAGCAATCTCAAACTGACTCCTTGCTAAGGTTATCTCAAACAATATCCACAACAAAGAAATGAATTGCTGATGGGAAGGGAATACCAGCAGTGTAACTTGCTTCAAATTTAGAACCTTACAGCAAGTCTTTTCAAAGGCTCACATCAATACTAATTTTAGATGGTCTTCTCACTTTCTTTTCTGTTTCTCTGTTTCCTCATCTCACAAAGATGAAAAATGACACTGATACACTTAACAGACATTATGTGAAAGAGCCAGGATCTGTGTCATGCTAAGGGACAAACAGAATGCACTGAACATGGAGTACAAAATATTTGAGCCAGTTCAGAGTCATATTTGAAAGGAATAAGAACTGGTGACACAATTTGCTAGCTCTGAGAATATTAATAATCAATTTATTTATTTCTTGCTTTAGATTTCTCAAAACTCAAGGGCCTGGTCTTCTCAATTTTGCAGGATTAAATGGAAAATGCATAGTTGTTCACTTTGTCTCGGATGTGGTAAACACTGAAATTCCCAAATTCTATGTCTTGAAATTCTTTGACTTTTACAACAGCTTTTCCCTACCATGTGACAGTTTTGACCTTTCCAAATTAAAGTCACCTGCTCAGTTAAATTGCACGAGAATTTTATTTGCTCATTTTAGATTTTCAAAATAAAATATTTTGGATAATAAGTTTTTAATATTTTCTGTTGTGTCACTAAAGTTTTGTTTTTTCATTACATGAAACTGAATAGGTGTGTGAAATGAGAACATAAATGAGGCTTATATACGCATTTACTCATCATAAATATCCCTAAAAACTCCCAAATGTCTGTTATTGCTTCTCTCTTATTAAAAAAATTCCCTTTATAGTCTACTCTGATCTGCACTTTTCCCTCCAAACCATTAAACTACCACATAACCACTTCTGATTAGATCCAAAATAATGATCTATACTATGCCCAGTAAAATTTTTCTTCATTTGAGCCCTTATAATTGTGTTGACTGTATAATCTTTAAGATGAGAATGAAATACTCTTTAAAAACCACCCCAAAACAAACTCAATATTTCTTGGATTAGAAAAGCTTTGCTGAACATACTAAAATAAGAAAAATAAATTGTTTGATAAATTCAATTGATAATAAAGAAAACAAATACTGCTCTACTTACAGAACTAATTTTCAATATTTACAAATATAAAAGAGAAAATTTGACTGCATATGTGACAAATTAGCTTGTGACTATGAGTCATTTATCCTTTCTTGCTGGAGACTCATTCTGTCAGGGTATTCCCATTAGGGCTACACAGTAAAGCAACACATTTACCTTAAATAAAGGAGTCACTTTCCAGTCAGACATCAACTGTTTAGAACTACTGCAGATATATATTTGGAAATGGTTCTATCACTGTATAATAAAGTTCAGGCTGCCTTTAATACATGTTATAGATTTTTTATATATGTATAAGTAGGAGGAATTAGATGGCTGCTGCAAGGACCAAGAAGAGTCAGTGCTCAGAGGAGCTGCTCTTGAGGAACATTAAGAAGGTATGAAACTCTGAAGCAATGGGATCCTTGCAGCTTCATGATAATAGAACTGTTGTAACATATAAGACAACATGTATATATATTGTATGTGTATAAATACACGCACCTCTATCTCTCTGTATTGATATCACACTTATACTGTCCTTGGAGACCAACTGGTTGGTGAAGAACTCTAAAACTGACAAGATGTCAGATTTGCTTAAGGGCTTTCTGAGCTCCCAGCATCTGAAATGGTCACTCTTCAGTACAGAGCCTGGGTAATCTAGAAATTTGATCAGTAAGTTTGGGGGCTACCCCTCATAGACCTAAGAGTCATGGCTGGATTAAACTTTCTTCAGGATTTAAGACCGGAGTGCATGTAAATCCTGGCATGCCAACTATTCCAAAGCTGTGACTGTTAGATCTTCTGCACCACCCACCCTGGAATGGTTGACTCTCTGGTCTGCGCCAAAGTTGTGAGCTTATCCTGATGCTTTTCTGAAAGGATATCTGTCTGTGCAATAAATAACTGAGAATTCCTGAGTTTTTCAGTGTTTTCAAGATCTTACCTCCATATTGCATGGGCTAGAAGTCCTGGCTGTTTTGGCCTAACAGGGCTGCATTATTGCACTGAAAAAAATCAAAGCACTAAAAGGTTGTAAAAGCAGAACTGCTTTGTAAAAAAAATAATAAAAAATCAAATCCCTTTGTTTTTAATAAACTGATATATTATAAATGCTTCACCAAAAATTTGCTAACCATCTTTTCTCTGAATTTTTCAACTAATGCAATCCAAATTAAACTGTGTTTTTGAGAAACTGTTTGTGATTCCTGTCAAAAAGATAAGTAACAAATACATGTACAAAGAACTACAAGTTAATATGGAAAATTGCCTTTACAACAATGAAAAAACCTGTTTTAATCAGGACAAATTCCTCTACTTTCATATGAAAAATACAAGAAAATTGCACAATTACTATGAAACACTTACATTAGAATTAATGTTACATAAGACTAGAAGATATAAGTGGAAATAGATTACAATAAAATAGTGAGCAACCAAGATATTTCTCTAGTACCATACATAAGTAAAATCAACAATATACTCCACTGCCTTTTAATTTTGTTAAAATATAATTTTTAGTGACAAATTTAAAAAATCTTGTCAACATTCCTAAGTTTATGAAAAGTTAACATTTAGGTTTGCTGGAAAGCCTAGTACCTTAGTATTTCTGGTTTACACTGTTTAATGAGAAAGCTATGGTACAGTTTGTAAATTTTGCTGACTTGGCTTGGCACAGCATCCCTTCTACCTTTTCTGCCTGTTTCCATCCTGGTACTGAAACACGGGTAGGCCTTATAGGAGGACCACTCTTCACTGGTCTAACTAAATAACTTACTTCATAGAATTATAGAATAATTTAGGTTGGAAAAGACCTTTGAGATCATTGAATCCAACCATTAGCCTAAAACTGATTCCATCACTAAACAAGGTCTCTGTGTGCCACATCTACATGTCTTTTAAATACTTCCAGGGGTCTAGATTCAGCCACTTCCCTGAAAAGCCTGTTCCAATGCTTGACAGAGTTTTCTATTAAGAAATTTATCTTAATATACAATCTAAACCTCCCCTAGCAAAACTTGAGACGATTTCTTCTTGTCCCATTGCTTGTCACTTGGGAGAAAAGACTGACGTACTCCAAGCTGGCTATGAAGAACAATAAATTCTTTCTCCCTTGAGCTTTCTTTTAAGCTAAACAATCCCAGTTCCCTGAGCTGCTCCTCATAAGACCTGTGCTCCAGACCTTCCAGCACCTCTTTAGCCCTTTATGTTGTTCATGTTTAGGAAATTTATGTAATTTTGAGCAGAGAATACTATTAACTGTAATGTTTTTAACTATGACTTCAATGATCAAAAGTAAGAGCATTCCTATATAAGAGATTCTAAGAGGCTGTAAAATACATTGTTCACAGTAATTACTAATAATGCCTGAATTTTTGGTGGTTTTTTTTGAATGAAAGATTCTTCATATTATGAAAGAGAACATTATTATACTATAAAACTCTGTAAATAATAAATTAAAATAAAATAACTACAGACACTTAATACAAACCATCTGTGTCAAACAACAAGCAACATTAATGGTCATATTTTAAAATATGTTTTTATGTTTTACACAAAACTGTAAAAACTTTCAGCATTCCTTGAACAATCTTTTGGGGATACACAATAATTGTCACATGACTAATATTAGAAGGCAATGAAATGTTATTTGAGAATTTTGCTGAGATAGCACTTTTATGAAGTTAGTATTCTCATGTCATTGAGGATAGGCATAACACTAACTTTTATAAAGAGATAATATTGTCTTTGTGAGGAGGAGTAGGCATATTCATATTGAGCAGAATTATATGACAGAATTTGCATCCATTAGAAGTAGTCAGATAATTGGATAATAGCTGAAATCCTTATGCTGGACATACGGAACTCAAAGCATATTGCACAAGTTCCTCCTGGGCAAGCTAGCCATGGAGCCAATTTTGAAATGCGTAGAAAGTACTGCTATGTTTTGAGTATCTTCATTTGCAGCTTTGACAATAATTCATGTTGCTTTCAGTTTCTTAGGGAAACACATTTTCCTCTTTTTTCATTTTCCTCATTTTCTCAGCCCAATTGATCACTGAATATGCATTTGAATCAGAACAGACATTACTGATAGTAGTAGATCTGGTTTAAGAATAACAGGAAAAAATGAAATCTTTTTATTTTATATCAAGATCTAATTAGAAATTCCTTTCTTCTTTCCTTTCATCTGTTTGCTGGTGTGACCAGAAACAAAAATGGTATTTTAGCCCGTAATATACTTCTGATTTAAATAGTAGCATTATAAGAAGAGGTGTATAAATTTTTACCACTGTCTTGTATGCATCCTTGTGCATACATTTGCAAGCATTTCATTTGCTTTTTCACCTCCACTGCAGGACTTTTTATTGATCTATCAATGTTGTCATCTGTTTTTTTCATTTGTGTTGTAGTTCATTTAGAACTCAGACATACACAAGTAGGTCATATTATTCCCTCCAACATTCACCACTTTGCCTTCAATGAAAGTTATTTCATCCAGAATTAGGCTGCCTGTTCACCAAAGTCCTTTTGAAGTTCTTCACAATATCCTTGAGACCTGATTAACCCAAATATGCTTAGCTGTTTTTGTTGCTAATTAAACCACTTCATTCCTCACCTTTGCCAAGTTACTAAGGAGGATATTCAATGATGCAAACCTGCGATGTGGTAAGTTTACACTTACCACTTTTATATACTTGAAAATAATAATTTGTATTCACTTTGCTTGCTTTCTTCTGCAAGACAAGGGATGGTTATTCTGGATATATTTTAATTCTATCAGAATTTAATCTTTTCTCTCCCACTTCATACAGCTGAAAAATATAATATGTTGCAGCCTTAACAGAAATAAACAAAGACATGAACAGAATGATAGCTCATGCTTGATGAAAAGTTTTCTTCTGTTTTTTATTTTTATAAGAAGAATTTAAAAAATGAAGAGATGCATAATGACCCTGATAACAGTGAAAAAAAAGAAAGAAATCTTTAAAGTGGCATAAAATTTTTAAAAAAATTAAAATTGAAACACAAATTACCTGTATAAACAGGAATGATACAAGAGAAAGGTGAATTTTCATATTAGGAATGGTAATTCGTTACTGTGAAATAACAACTTGGTTGGAGACCAGGTCTCCAGTGGTGATCTTTATTTCTCAAGTGCCCTTTATCATATGTAATATCCTTACATTCCCAAAAGTATATATTTTTTAAAACTACCTTTTCTTGTTGGTGAAGCCATTCACCTCATGTGTCAATAAGCAAACATCAGTACTGAACAAGATAGTAAGTAAGCAATATTTAGGCTAATGATGAAGATAATAAGTAAGAAGAAGATAATAAGTAAGCAATATTTAGACTAACATCACAAGAAGTAAAGGAATTATTGGACAGTTATTTAGCTAGTTGTAGAATAATCTTCACAATCAATGAACAAAGTACATTAGTTGATACAAAATTATAAACATAAAATATAAGTGTCTTAATTTTTTTGCCAGATTTGCTGTATTCATTCATTTCATCTCAAAGTCACTTATTGCTTTCTTCATGCAATCCTTGAAAATGTCAGCCCCAATATTGCTGACAAATAGATGATTTTTACATCAATGAAATATAATGAAGTTTCTTTTTTATTTTTAGCACTATAGTGAACATTTATAGTCTTAATGAGAAGGGTTTTGAAAAAAAATTGAGGAGCAAAGCCGTATCAGAAATGTCTTTTTTAAGATACATGAATGTATTATCTAAGTAAAATATTAATGCAGTAAAGATTTTAGGTCTGATGTCATATGAATCTTGACTAAAGAGAATTTTTTAGTGAAATCTTTATGTATTTAAAATGTGCATATGGGTAATTTGAAATTATGCATTTATATATATGTAAAACCAGAAACTTGTATGTCCATGGATTCAAACTTAGATACTTATAGGCTTCTATCTGTGACTTTGGGGTTACGTAGTTTTAAAATAGACTAAAAAACTTGTAAGTCACCTTCCAGTTTATTTTTGGCTTTTGGCACATTCTTGTTGTTGCATTCCTTTTTCCACTACCATTTTCTGACAAACTGTAGGTCATGTTAGACAATCTTTTACCTATAACTTGTGGCAGTATCTACTGGGTGGTAATAACAATAATTAGGCTTTTGTAATGTGAACAGAGATGTCCAGCATAAATAGGGTCAAAATGAACATCGAGATATATGCACAACATGAGATACATAATCTGTAGATCAAATCTTAAATAAATCACTATAAACGAGTTTCTAGAGTTTTTTTTATTTTGCTTGTTTATTTGTTTGGGGGGTTGTGTGGGTTGTTTGTTGTCAGGGGTTTTTTTTGTTTCGTTTAGTGGGGCTTTTTTTGTTTGTTTGTGGGGTTTGTGGGGTTTTGTTTGTTTGTGGTTTTTGTTGTTTTGATTTTTTTTTTTGTGGTATTCAGTTGACTTTAGTTATAAATACTGATATCTGAGAAGTGCCTAGAACATCAGAATTATAAATGGTGTTCAAGGTCATTCAGTCAGATGCAGATGTCTAAATCATAGATTCCTACATTAGGACAGATGTAGCCCATATTTTTAGTCTTCAGTTTGATTAACTTAATGTCCCAATTCAGACTTCATGTCTCTTGATCTCATATTGCAAATTTATGCATTCAACCCTTTTTTCACACTCACCTCTGCTTGGACATTATCATTCTACTACATCCTGATTTAATAGTCATTTAGAGTCATACAAATGATCATTATTTTAGCAAGCCTTGGTACTATATGGTTTAACATGAAGTGTTTGCTTTCTCACAGAGAAGACCATAGTATTCTTACCTATAATTTCTACTAAACTGAACTGATTGAAAACATCACTTTTTTTTTTTGCTTGAACATTCTGGCTTCTAAACCTGTGAATTTTGCACCTGGAAACTATTTATTTTGATGACCTTTAACTGTATTTCTGTTAAATTTTCATGTGAATCCATAAATTTCTTATTTTTGTCGTAGATTATTATATCTCTATATGCCTATATATTTAGGTCAGCTGATTCCTGTCATAAAACCCTCCTTGAATTGCAATACACATAAATTTTAGTAGAGAACAGTTTGTATCTTTTATGGTAGCATCAGCTTTTTCTTTTTTCTTTTTTTTTCCCTGTAAGACTTAATGCATTTGTGCATGAAATTCCAAATATCTAATTTCTAATACTAAAAGCTGCTTTTGGTTGGCTGATTTCTGGCAGTCATCCCTGCCTAGTTTTAAACCTTCAATAGGGATATTTTGCGGTTTAGGAAAGGCACCCCCTACTTTAGTTGTCCTGCTGACATGCTCCAAAGAATTCTGCTGCTGGATCACCCTCCCCCTCCCAGTCTTCCTGCTCCATGTGGCACAAAAGGGAAAGATCATAGGCTGAGATAAGAACAATTTGCTGGAAAAAGCAATGAGATAAGAAAATGAATAGTACAAGCAGAGAGTAATTCACATGCAAAATGCTCACCAGGCCTGACCAGAGGCAACCTCAGCCACACCATCCTGCTGCTACCCCTGGCTTGGGACTGGCACCACGGTCCCTTGATGGGAAGGAACCCCATTTTCTTGGAAGAAAGTCCCTTTTCCTTGCATCCAATGTGAAGTGGCATACAAATCTTTTAAGTCCTAGCCATGTGTCCTCCTGGCTACTGCAGAAATTTACCCTGTCCGAGCCAGAAGCAGAACAGCATAATACATTAATTATGGTCTACCTGATTTACTGTAATATTATTTTCCAGATATTCCCAGAGTAGTAGTTCAGTTGCCAAAGCTGTCCAAAAGTTACCTTCTGAAGGTTCTTTAAAACAGCTCCATTCTAAGTTATACTCAGGACATGATACTCTGGCACATTTCTTAAACACCTTTAACATTCTCTACCTATGCCTTATCATTTTCATATCCTGTCAAACCACCTCTACACCAATGAAAAAAAAATTACATTGCATTTACTCCATTACCTACTTTCATATTGTTCTGTAAAAGAATTTTGTCTGTTTTGCCAATCTTATATGTTGGGTTGATGTCAGGAAAGATGTTTTTACTACTCAACAAAAGGAACAGCTTCCATTTCTCTTTAGGTGATACTGTAAAATCTTGTGCTTCTGTGCAGGTTTTTTAACAGAGGGAAAATTACTATCCACTACACAGTACTACAGTACTAACAATGTAAAAGCTGCTGTGACATAGGGTCTTCTTTTATGCAGGAAGTTAACGAGGCCTAACCATTCCTATTATTTTATTCTGTAAGCAAGACAACAAAAAGGTGCTGAACTAAACAAGACAAAGAATCAGAAAAAAAGAATTCCAAGGTGAGATAACTGAATTCATGCTAAGCAATAATCTCTGAGCTCATTCAAGTGAGTTCTGCTGATAATTGCAGCAGGGGTGGCAATCATATTGGAAGTTGGATACTAGGTAATTCTTGTGAGATCATAGAGTATGGTCCTGATCTCCAGTGTCCAAAATATTTAAAAGATTCTCAAATAAAAATGACCTACTTGAAAGTAATGCTGTGACAAGGACAAAAATAAAATTTTTGTGAGGACAGATATAATATACATGTATGGGGGTTTTCAACATTTCTGTGTCAGTTATTCCTAGTTCTCATTACCCAAATTCTACTTATTTATTTATTTATTTATTTTTAGTTCTTGAAACTTTAATGCATTAATCATTACTGCAAGTCCAAGTTCATTTCAGTATTTTTAACAATGAAAGTTGAAACATGAATCCTCTGCCTGGGGAAATCCCAAATACGTAGACTGCTGGAGGCTAGGATGCAACATAAAGAGAAATATTAGTTGTAAACTACCTGTTGCTTGTATTCCTTTACAAATAATCTTCAACATATTCTGGAAGAATAAAAGTACTAGGCTAAAGGGAAGGTTTTTTTGATACACTGCATTATCATTTTGAAGGTTTCTTATTCTTCAGATTTCTTAAGTATCCTTTATCAGCTGCAATAATTTAATACAGATTCTAAAATCATAGAACATTTTCACTTTAAATTCTACATTTTGAAATTGAAGGTTTCATTCACATACTGTATTATTTTTGCATACTCTTGATATATTTGCTATTTCCTAGATTAAATAAAACCTACATAAAAGAAGCAGCAATATCAAATAACACACTTTCATATTTCTACTTTAGATATAAAAAATGTTTACATTATTTAAATGTTTATGCTATCATAAATATAAATTATTTAGCAGCCTTTTACTAAGAATTTTTCAAATTTTTATTTATTTTTATTCTAATCAGATTTATTATCAATAAATCAGCAGGTATTGAGGAATGTATAAAGAAGCAACCTGTAAATGTGAATGGAAATAAGTACCTTATTCCTTCTCTTCACCTACCATTTTATTTTGAAGGCAGTAGCAGAGATATCTTGGACTGCCCAGAAGGAATAAGAAAGTGTACTTTGATAGTAATATAACATTTCAAAATGTGTATGCTGTTTTTTTCAATTTTACTACATTTGAATTAATTTGTAGACTATCTCCCCAATGAGTATTTTAGCCTTCACTCTGACTTTCTATGAAAAGTCATTTTTACAGTGATATTTTTACCTTGAATATTGTATTTGGTTCACTTCTCTTTCCATTTAATTCAGCTGGTAGGGGAGAGACAGTAGATGTCAATGTGAATGAGAATCTGGAGTTTTTTAATTTTTTATTTTTGATCCTGCTCTCCTACGAACAAAAGAACAAATTTCTGTTTCCTTACATGGAATGCAGGCCCCTTAGGTTGCCTAAAAAAAAAATTTGACACCAAGTCATTTAGGTAACTGAACTGTTCTCCTGACTCTTGGCCATTATCCCCAGAGTATTGAAATTGTAACATGTCCCGAGAAGGGCAACAAAGGGCTCCTCATGAACTTTGGTTTCCTTTGGAAAGGTAAAAATGGTACCAGTGGAAATCTTCATTTCTCATAGAATCAGGATATGGTCTTGAGGAATCATGAAATGGATTATATGCCAGACCAGTCCCATCCTCTTATAGACCAGTAAAATCAATTGTGCTTTGGATTCAAATCCTACACTTAAAAATGTACAGAGAACAAGAAATATTTTTTAAGTAAATCACAGAATGACTGCTACTGCCTAACAAAATTTAGATGACTTTTAATTCTTTTCCAAAAAGTGAGGTTAAATATAATACATAATCAAAATTAAACAACAGATTTAACTCATATATTAAGTCTAAACTGTTATAATTTTTCTTTGTCTGATTATGAGTAAGAATTGGTTGTCCATATGATTCTCAGTCCATAAAATCAAAATTGTATGCAGTTACAGATATGCCAAATAACTGAGTGGCGACATTGAATCAAATATGGCGCATCTCCAAAATTTTGGAATTTGCTACTTAGCCAGTGGTTATCAAATAGAACATCTGATAGAGCCATGTTACAAATATTACATGTACAAATGGGATAATGAACCACACAAAGAAAGTCAGAAAATCCTGTGTTTGTTGTAGTGTTCTTTTCAACTCTCTTTGGGTCTTCTCTGATACTAACCACTTTTATATTTAAATTCTCCTTCTGTTATAGAATACTACCATCCTATAGGGAATCACATCAGTGAGAAGTAAATGTATCTATTTCCTAGCTTCATATCTGTAACTTCCCATGTTATATCTGATTAAATAAAAGAAGGGAAGAAAGAAAGACAACTAAAAGAAAAAGGAATTCCAGGAACTAGGAGAAAAGAGGATTTAACAGACATAAAATAGGAAAAAAACCCCATAGGGATCATATTTAAATTAATACAATATGTTATCTATAGATCAATGGCTAAAAAAGAGAAGTAGTATCTCACTTATTTAAATCGTGTTTACCACTATGAACCAGGTGTAGATGGTCCATTTTCTACTACAGTGACAGGATAAAGGCTATAAATTGAAACATAAAAATTCATTTCGCCAAACAAAAGTTATTGCAGAGTAGGGCAATTGAAGGATTTTTATGTGAAATGGCCACTGCCTTATTTACTGGCTACCACAGAACAACTGTATTGATTTTTTGGACACCTTTTACCTCTCTACAAATTAGCCACATCCTTGCACAGTTTTCTATTCTTTGGGTCTGTGGATTGACTTGTGAGTGGAAACCAATGATGTGTGATGTTAGTTCTAGAGATTTCACATCTTGGTATTACAAGAAAATACTGTGTTTGATGTATCTGAAATATGACCCATGTCTGATGATCCATGGTTCTGCAACTTTAATAGGCTTCAATATAATTACAAATCCCAGATGAGAAGGAGATCTACCCATGCAGAACTCCATGCCCTTTTCTTTAGGCTGTTTCTGACACTCCCCCTAGTTCATATAGGTCAGTTTAAGTACCCTACAACAAATCACAGTGCGCAACATGTCTGGTACTCATGTTATACACATGCATAAAAGACTGAGCTAAGAACAGGAAAACAATATAAATAGACATACATGGATTTAGTCACAGGACTAGCAAGCCCACTGCAAATGCCACAGCCTCTTTCCCGCTTCTTAACTACACAAATCAAAGTCAGAAACAGAGGAAAGAAAAGAAACTGAAGAACATACATCATCCCTGCTGAAATCCCATTTCTTTTCGACTTGTTCCATGTTCTCGCACTGGAGTTGCAAACTCCAGTCTAATGTGAATAACTTGACTTCAAAAGAAGGACAAACTGCATAAATTACCACAACAAGTTCAGAGTATTGGAAGCGAAGGACAATTCCTCTTTAGAGACCAAAGATGTTAATCTCTTCAGTAAATGATGAAAAGATGTTGCAGAGGTGATTCCAGAAAGCCATGTCACTTCTACTTGTCAGATTTCCGTTTTTATTAACATTAGTGCATTTTTTTTGTTTGCTTTTTCCATTTGATTTTTCTGAACCAAACAAGCAAACAAAACTCAAAAAAAGCAAAACAAAACAAAACTATAAAGGGTTTCTTTTATTCCTGTGAGCTCAAGTAGAAAGACGTGCTGGATGGCAGTTTATGGAAAGAAATTACTGCTTATTCAGCAAAAATTTCTCAACTCTTCCACAATACTTGGAAAGTACTTTGTAAACATTATCAGGCAAAAAAAAGCAAAGAAACCCAAGATCATTTTAAGATTTTTTTAAACAATAAAACACTTCAGCACACAAAAATATAGCCACTAATGTACTTAAATGCCATAAAGTCCTAGAAGAGAAAATAAAATCCTTCCTTCCTTCCTTCCTTCCTTCCTTCCTTCCTTCCTTCCTTCCTTCCTTCCTTCCTTCCGCCACTTCCTTCCTTCCTTCCTTCCTTCCGCCACTTCCTTCCTTCCTTCCTTCCCCTTCCTCCCTCCCTCCCTCCCTCCCTCCCTCCGTCCCTTCTTTCTCTTTCTCCCTCTTCTCCTTTCCCCCTATTTCTTCTCCTCCTTCCTCTATTCTTTGCTCCCTTCCATCTTTTCCTTCCTTCTTTTCTTGTAATAAAGAATAAAACTTTAAAAATAAAGTCTTCTTTAGAACATAAATCAATGTAGTCCCATAAATTAATGATGTTCAGTGTAAACACACACATAAATTCATATGCAAGGATGTATTTTCTATTACAAGGAGTTTGAATTCAGAAAAGATAAAGATTATAGAAAAAAGAGTTACAGTGTAGTAATAGCAAGTCAGAATATATGAGAGAAAGAAAAGATGAGTGAGTATAACTATAATTTTCCAGAATATATAATTTCCTTTATAATTAACTTTTTCCTCAAAGAAAATACTTTTTTCCAATTTAGACTTAAATTTATAACTAAAATAATTAAAACTATTTCTTCCTATGTAAGTAAAGTCCTACAGCCAGAAAGGGCCTGAAAATATCTTTAGGAACACTAAACATCAGCTAACATCAAATCAGTCCAAGTACAATTAATGGAAAAGCTCCCTTGAGAATATTTTAAAAACAAATATGTGAATATGATGCAATACATCAAATTACAGATGTCTCCAGAGGGGGTTTGTTGGGTAGAAGTAATCAGTGGGTCTTAGACATGGTTCAGGTATGAAAATTTAAAGAGAATGCTGAGCTGAAGATGTAGATATACATTTCATCACTTATGAAAATATATATATATATATATATAGATACACACATACCTTTGTAACAGGTAGTTAAGACTAATTTCATTTTAAACAAACTAGACTAAATAACTTTGGTTCCCTTCATTGTGAATGATCATATTGAATATTCTGAGCCTTTGGCCAAATCATGATACCTAAGGGGCTCCCATTTTCTTTGTGTCTAAAATCTTTTCAGTGCATTGGTCAATCCCAAACATTTAAGAGAGAGGCATTAATCTCAGTATTCCTCTGAATTTCATTTAGTTAAATTCCCAGCTGGACTGGGAAAAACTCTATATGTTCCCACTGACAAAAAGGCAGAATGAGAACAAAATCATCTACTCTGTTTGGCAGTTCATTTCTTGCCAGTGTTTTTATCTGTACTGATTTACATCAACCAGCATTAGGAGTGAACTATTTATATTGGTGACTGTATTTTGCCCAGCCAGAAGCAATAATGATATTGCAATTATAATACCTCAAAGAATATCACATTAAAACCAAGCATTTTAATGTCCTGAAAATATATTTTCAGTACTAGTGTGACTAGTATGGAGGTGCAGACAAGTACAGAGCTGCAGACAAGAATAGAACATAATGAGTCTCTCAAACTGTATCTATCCTACTAAACAAAAGAGGGTGAAAGTAAAATGTGCACTGCGCTCTCATCATTCCTGTTGTACTCCCAGCATTCCTGTTACTTGTTAACTTGCTCCCTACCAGTTCAACAGCTACCTTTCCCTTAAAAAATGTGCTGGCTTTATTTAGTAGATACTTTGCTTCACCTCCAAAGACAGTTGTGATATGGCAGCACTACTTCTCGCCTTCTCAAATGTATATTTTTCTATATCTTATATGCTCTCATGTCCCAGCAAGATGCAAGCAATGGATACTTTCAAGTTCATGATAAAAAATAAAATTAAAACACCCTTGGTGGGTTGCCACACCATGACACCATTATACCTAACAATGAAGTGAGGAAACTGTACAAAACAATATCATATTATGCAGGTACAGAGGCCCTGCACAGAATCTAGCGGAGATTCAGAGCTGGGTGCTGTGCCATACAGATGAAATCATTCTTCTCAGGAAGGAGCTGAAATCTTTCTGAATTAATTCCAGTGGACATTATTACTTGATCTTTTGGCTGAAGATTTGTCCCTTGCACTTGAAGCAGTGTACCTATGAAGTTGCTCTCTTTTACCATATTCTCTCCTCTTGAGGATAGAGGGAGTGCACAGAAGGAAGAAGAAAATATCTGTTCTTGTGATTTTCATTCTACTGGTAAAGGATCATATCTGTTCCTTCACCTACTGGGAAGATATTCAGCAAACCTCTGATTTCATTCAGTAATTGCAGCACTAATTACAGTTCTTGGTCTCCTCTTATGTATGCAGAAACTTGGAGTTAGTCCAGGAGTTTCTCAAGGACAATGAGAAGCTCTTCCAGCTGGGGAGTTGAAAGGAGGCAGAAGCTGAAGCCAAACTCCCATCCTGCTTTTCCTTTCCCTGCTATTGCAAAAAGGATAAATGCTATTAAGCAGTGTCCTAATGTGCCTGCATGGAGGGGGGGTTTTTTGGTGGTTTTTTTTTTTGGTTTTGTGTGTGTATGTGTTGGTGAATGTAGAATGTAAATGCATCACAATTTTTATACACCTACAGATTTTATAAAATAATTTTTTCCATGATTCTATTACTTGAGAAGCAGTTATTTATTTAAAATTTAACCCTTTGGTGTTTACATCTACTTTTGACAGAAATATGAGAGGGACACCATCTGTTCCCTCTCCCTCTCTTTTTCCTCCCACAAAGAAAAATTTTCTGAACTTTTTATTGAGTATATGAAGTCAAGAAGACAAATTTTGAAAACATAGACAGAGTAATTTAGACCAGATAATTCCAGGACAGTTATGCTAAAGATATTTAGTTTAATGCAGGAATGAAGAATGGTGGCAAACAGACATACTTTCCTGACTGAAGACAGAAGTCCTGACTGAATTGCTGCATTTGTTCACCTGCAAAGACTCACTTGGTTTTCAGATTGTATCTTTTAGAATAAAAACTATGATGGTACAAATGATCCTATGCCATTGGCAGGTCATGGCACAGGAACTTGGTTGTCATGGAGCAAGACCAGCTGATTGTGTAGTCATATTTGCTGTTTTCCATGAGACTCACAACAGGGTCATTCTAGACCACATGGCATAGGATTATGTCCAGATGGTTCTTGAATATCTCCAGTGAAGAAGACTCCAGAACCTCTCTGGACAACCTGTGCCAGTGCACAGTCATCTGCACCCTGATACAGTTCTCTCTCATAAAAATGTATTTTATTAATTTTAAAAACGTAGCTTAACATGAGATTTTGATTAGTAATTCTGTGTAAATGTAGTGTTGATCCCCTAACTCATCTAGGCCAGGATTAAGCCAGAATGAGTAGATGTCTTCTTCTATTTCTCTGATCACTGGAAGAAGCACTGATACTGTTTTATTTTGAAAACTGATGAAGTAATGCTTGCGAGTAAGCTATAGTCACAATTAAGACTGTTTTAGGTGCTCTTTTAATAGTGACAGCATTTTCAGCATACTTACTCCTGTCTTGTATCTTTGCATAGTATTAATATTGTCTATTACTGAGTGGAAAGGTACTTGGTTTACCTTTGTTTTAAGAATCATAAGCTTCCTTTTGCAATACTACTAGTTTTTACTTGGTTTTGTTGATTAAAAGACAAAGCTTATTAAATTTTTATATTTATTATTACGTGAACAAAAGCACGAAATTTTCCTCCCAACTATTCTAAACTCTAGACACCTTTGCCTTCCTTAGATTAAAAAACAACAACAACAACAACAACAGCAACAACAAAAAAAAATGGCTGGGGATGATTGAACATACTGATATTTTAGATTATTTCTTCTGCATAAAAGAATTCAGTTCATAAATTCAAAATACCTCAATTTCTCCTATACCTCTGCCAAATATCTACCTCTATTCTTTTAAAATACTATCATTCTATGAATCTACATTAACATATCTGGTTTTGGTAAATCCGCACAATTTCAAAAAAACATGACACTGTTAACCTAAAAAAAATTGACTGGAATGGTTACATTTTACGCACGATTTTCTACTCAGAGTGAGTGCGCCTGCGCGGTCACTTGAGCCCGGCACGCTCCACAAATGTGTAGCCACAGCCCGGTTGGGCTGGCCGCGTGGCCACTTCAGCCTCCGCTCCAGGCGGGGAGCGGCTGAGGTGATCGGCCGGCTGCCCGAGACCTCTCCCATGGCACAGGCTTCGGAGAGGCGAAGCAAAGTGGGCGGCAGCAATGCGAAGGATGCAGCGAAGACAAACGATGACGTGAGGCACCAGTTAGTCGCAGCAAGGCACGGGTTTATTTGAGGAAGGGATATACAAAGTGGATGGCGAGCTGCAGCTAACTGCCAAAGATCCGCTCCCCCGGGACGGGCAGTTAAAGATTCCCCGAGGGAAGGAGCATATCACAATAAACCAGTAACAATGCATAACAAAATGATGAGCATGAGACTTAATCAGGGAACAATAAAGGAGGGGCTGCCCTCCCTGCACCAATCATCCCCTGCCCAGGAGCGAAGCTTCCAGGGTTGGGGAGTGGACAGAAGATGATGGGCAGGAGGGTTGCCAGGGTAACAGGGGAGGAGAAACCAAGATAAGGAAGGAAAACAAGGCGGGGAATACTGATAGACAGGAAAACTGATACAAAAGGGCGGGAGTTACCATGGAGACTGTGTCTGGCAGTTGAACTACGTGAGGGAGAAGGGGGGAGGGAGGCCTAAGACAGAACCTCTTTTACCAAACAGAGAAGCCATTTTGAACATTAACAGAACAACCTATAAAACAGCCTGAAATATAACCTAAAACTTGTTTTGAACAACCGAACACAACTGAACACGCACCACAACAAGTGAGCATCACTGAAAAATGCTGAGGACCATTCTGGGCACAAATATGAATCAGTATGAAAATCAGTGTATATTTTCAAACTGAAACAAGCCATTTTTTTGGTTTACTGTTTACACTATTCCTATGAAGGAATTTTATTAGTCATTAATGCAAAAATATTTTTTTTCTGTAGAAAAAAAGAAGTATTTAAAGGCTATTGCTATTTATATGCTTTCATTAAAAAGGAAATGAATAAAAATGCTTTTGATTGAAATGCTAATAGGAAGAAAAAAACCCTTTCATTTTCCATGAAGGGAAAGTAATTTCTGCTTACACTAAGTATCTGTAATTGTACTAAGTATCTGTATGAAACATTACACTTCACTTCAATAAGTGGGTTTTTTTTAGTTTCATTTTAAATTTAATAAATCCTTATTTGACTCTCTTAGTAATCAATATGGCTTTCATAGATAGTGTCAACTGTCATGAAGGCCTGTTACTTCTTTGCATCTCTTCAGGAAAAGCTTGCATGTATTGTGTGCAACATAATATTGGTTGGAATTAACATCACTAAGAACAGTAAAAAATTACTTTCTTACAAACTGAAAAGTTGACAGATAGTAGAAAAAAATGGTCAAAGATATATGGGCAATACAATTTATGACCCAATTCAAAGTTGAAGTAGTTTTGGAGACTTGCCATATACTTTAAATGGTTTCAGAAGAAGCTTTTATTAAAAGTTTAAGAATTTGTTTTTAATCCAAACCCAAATCTGTTTTTAAATATCAAGCAAGAAATTCAAACTGTTCATGCTTTAATGACATGTACATAGGGCATATCTGAGTTTTAAGATAATTAAACTCTGAATATTGTTTTTATTCATGACAACATGCCAAATCCTCTTTATCAGACATCTACCTAGATTCCTTAGCATAAACAAATTATCTTCATGGACTTGAAAGTATGGCAAAGAGCTGAGAAAGACCTTGTTCTCCAAACCTAGGTTTTTGGTTTGTCATCTCTGGATGCCAAACAAAAAACCTTAAGTATTAGTATTTTATATCTATGTTTAGGTAACTCAGTAGACTCTTATGTTTCACTTGTCCAAAGCAGTCATTTTGACAAGCAAAATAAAATTTAAAAACCTCACAAAACCAGAAACAGAAAATTCTCACTTTCCATTTTAAGTTCTGAGAAGACAGTTTGTTTACCAAAATGTTAAGATCCAGTTATTAAAATTATTAGAAAGATGGCTCTGCCTGACTTAAGGAGCAAATGAGACCATATGCTCAAGTCAATAGTATTGATTTTATTTAACAATAAATGTGAGGGAGAGTGTGAGTTAGAAAGAAATAGAAAAGGAGGTGTTGGGGTGGAGAGAGAGTGACAGAGACAGATTAAATAGAAAATATCACCATTCCATAGATGTCGATAGCAGCCTATTGATCCTCTTCTTCTGGTCTTCCAGGTGGTGAGGGTTCTTCAAACAGAGGGTTCTATGGATTAATACATTTGAGCCAAGTGGGGTACCTCCCCACCTGGAAGGAAAAGTTGGACACAGTCTCTGGATCTGTTGCATCTTTTTGAATCACATGCAGTGCTCTGCTGCAAGGCCTCAGCAATGAGTGTGGGGAGCGCTTTGGGGGTCTTTGATGTAGGAGGACACCTCCTCAGCTGCCCTCATGTGAATGTCCCCCATGGTGTGGCCATCCTGGGGTGCAGGATTTGCAATTGAGCCAGTTTGTGTGAGGGAGGGTGGGTGTTCACTCCTTTCGACCAGAGGTTATGCCACACACCCAAAACCTATCCTCTTCCTCTCTTTGTTGTGGGGCAAGTGTTGCAATTTTGGCCTCAGTAGATAAGCCTTTGAATTATAGCCTCCCTCACCCCAAGCCCCTCCAGTGCTGATTTTCAGGGCAGATGCTGTGTTTGGCTTTCTTTTTTGCCGCGCTCTTCTCTCTCAGCCTTGTTTACTTGCCATAGTGGGCAAAAGTCCTTAAATGTGTTCAAGCCATTAATTTTTCAGTCTCTCTAAAACACTAAAACACAATGACTCAACATAAAGGAAACCTGAAAACTGAACTGCATTCATGCAGACAGTTTTCTGTACAGAAGATATATCTTGAAACATGTTCTAGGACACTTGAAGAGAAAGACATGAATTCTGTCCAGTCAGTAAAAGTCTGAAATTTAGAAAACTAGGATTGGTCCTGATATGTTTAAAGGTGTCAGGGGAGCAGAGAAAAAGGCTGGTGAGGTTTGAGATATGAAGTAAAGCAGTCAAAGTGATAGCTGTTGAGAGAGATCAGCACACCAGATCATAGTAGTTGCTCTTTGAGATATTTGACATGGAGAGGAAGACATTTTGCTATGAATGTAGGAAGCTTGGACAACTCTTATTAAAAAGAGGTTGGTTTTCTTTTAAGGAAGAAATAATGTGTTTTTTAATTAAAAAATTTTTGGGAAAAAACAAACAAAAAAAAACAACAACAAAAAAACCAAGACAGTCTGAGGAATGGGTAAATCCTGAGGTTAGCAATGTTCTTGACACAAATCCAGGGAAGGTCAATGAGCTGGACATCAACCCATGTTGGAAAGCTACCAATTTTGAGAAAAAGTCAAGGCTTACTCTTCCTGAAGGTCATGGTTCAGGATGTTTAGCATAACCGTTGCCTGAAGTGGAAAAGAAAATTGTCTGAATCATATAGAAGAAAAAACAGACTGTTGGTTTTATTCTCTCCAGTCTGGCTTTATTGTACATTAGACTCATTGAAATTTATGAAGTTCATCTCTTCATGCTTTCTGAAGACCTAAAATTAATTTCTGTTCTAGAGCTGTATGGATCCTTCTATAGTGTAGAAAGTTACATTAAAGTTTTTTGTTTTTTTTTTTTTTTAATCTGTATTTTTAAAAAAATATTTCATCCATGGTCAAGATTAGGGTAAAAATTGGGATGGAAACATCAGTAAAAGGATCAAAAAAGTAGATCCAAAGGAGTGAAAATTTAACAAATTTTCCCTATTCAAGTAATGTTCAACAGTTACAACTCAACAAGGAACTGAAAGATTTATCTTTATGATTCTGCAAGCAGAACTCACCTGTATTTCATCACTTCATCAATGAAGATAGCAGGGGGGACAGTGCAAAACTTTTCCATGAAATCAGAATAAAAAACCCTTATGACTCTCCCCTCACTTACCTAGGCTGTCATCTCATCATAAAAATGCTATCAGGTTGTCCACACATGATTTTCCTTTGCTGAATGCATGCTGACCCCTGCAAATCACTTTCTTGTCTTTCTTGTTTCTGGAAATGGTTTACAGGATTACTTGTGCCATCACTTTACCATAGCTGAGCTGAAGCTGTCAGTCCTGCAGTTCCCTAGTTGCTCCTCTTTGTGTTTCTTGTAGAGAAATGTGCCACTTGCCATCTTCCAGTTTTCAGGAATCAATCCTGAATCCTCCACATTCTTTCAAATATTAGCAGAAGTGTCCCCACAAAAAGATTGGTCAGTTTCTTCTGCACTCATTGGTGTGCATTCTAAGATCTGTAAACTTCCCTACAGTTTGGGTAAAAGTTCCATGACTTGGTCTTCCTCCACCTTTAAATCTTCCTTAGTTTACTTTGAGGAGAAATAAGTCCTTCTAGGTCCAATTTGTCCTTGAGACTCAAGGACCTAGGACTGTGGGAGGTAGGTCTATCGATAAAAAGTGACTTGAAGAAGACATTGAGCAATTCAGTTTTTTTAGCGTCTTTGCCACAGGGTTGTCTGTCCAGTTCAGCAGCTGGCGTTTTTCTGTGTTCTCCTTTTTCTGGATTTGTATCTATAGAAACTCCTCTTCTTATTCTTCAAATCCTTCAACAGTCAAAACTCCAGGTAAGTTTTACAAACCACATCCCTTAACTCTTGGACACTTCCCAAAAATGAAAATATATGTACATATACTTTATATATAGAGAGAGTCTCACACTCTTCTAAACTTTTCCAGTGGTAAATTTAAAAATGCAACTAAATGTATGAATTAATCTTTCTCTTTACAAATTGCCAATCTCTTACTGTGTGCATATACATATATTATATTGTAACCGTTTCCATGTTTCCAGGGCTCATTTTGTAGATAATTTTTGTCTGTTAGACACTGATGACAGATGAATATATTAAGTATTTTCATGAAAGGTATTTACTCGGAAATCCAGGCTGGGGTTCAATTTGGTGATGATTCTAGATATTGGACGGATCACTTTTATTTAACCTTGAGTCTTACTGCAGTTACAACTACTTGGCAAATGAATTATTATTTTAGAATCTAACACACTGCAGATCACCTTAAATTGTCCAATAAACTGAGCTAATTTAAGCCTCTACATATGTTTCATACTTGAATTCAAGCTATAAGACCAAAAGAGTTTATTAAAATTAAATAGAAAATGACACCAACATTGCATGAAATTGTGAAAGTGATTCTTACATCATGAAGGAACTTCCTTGAGAAAGAAGCAGGCTTGGTCAGATCTATGTCCCTTTGTGCCTTTACAGAACAATCCTGAGGATTTTCTGATGGATTAAAGGGATTGCTAGATGACTGTGAGGTAATCCTATAAGACTAAATCACATGTAACATTGTCCTGCAGGATTTGTGAAGGACTGAAATATTATACTGTGAGACCTGTAATGATTCCTTCAGAAACACAAGTCTGACTGAATAGCTATTAAGATGAGTACAAGTTACAGGACATGCAGGAGAATACATAGGTAGTAATGTGCTAATGTTTATAACACCATGTTTTATTACTCACTCAAGAGTAATTCATTCTGTATTAAAGGACAGTGTTAGGCATTTAACCTGTCAGAAAAATGTCTCTTTTTTTGCTGTTACAAATAAAATAAGGCAATTTTTATAGATAGTACATGGAGCATGTTTCTTTTCTAACTGCCAGTTGAGACATCGCTTTCCATCTTCTATTTAAATTTAAATTTATCAAGAATTGCAAAATTAAATTAATTATTATAATGAAATATATGTTTAGGTTTCATTAGACATATATAGGTTGCATGTTAGGTAGTGATCAAAAAATATTAAATTTTAAGGAAATTCTGAATTACTTGAACATTAATTTAAATTGAGGTATCACCAATAACCCAAACTATTTATATGTGTGTAACAAAAGCTCTACAATAGAGTACAAAACAGCTATAGTTAGGGCTCTTAATTCTTATAGACATAACAAGGGCGTTGTTTTGAAATAATAAATGCACCACTTTTTAAATTTGTTGACAAATCTCTACAATCCCCTGCAATAGGGAATTCCATTTAGGATGAAATTTTCTCCTATGTTGAGAAATTTACTTCTTCATCACCAAAAAAAGACAATTAAAACCTTTCTATGTAATTTTTATGCCTTTCTTTTTATTTTCTTTTTTAAAATTTATATATTGTTTCTTCATCTTTGATTATGCTGCAGCTTTGCATGAAATCAGGTGATTCTTCTGCAAAAAATAAATTATTTGTGACCTGAGACTCTTTCAATGGGAACTCTTAAGACTTTGTTTTGTTAAAATGCTAGGAAACTTACATAGGTATCATTTTGGCAGTGGGTTGGTGTTGGAATGGAATGCTTTCTCTTGGTGCCTATATTGATTATGTTTGTCAGGAGTCTTTCAGGTCACAAGGGCCTGTTTTATGAATTACAGTGTTACTACCTGCAGTATTTATTTAAATTTATTTATCAACTTCTTCCTCTGTGATAATTTTTTCTCCTTTTTTTTTAAAGTTTCCCGGACTGTTACATACAGCAGGACCTGTTGTCCAGGTCTTCATAGTTATCTTAACCTAGGATTAAATGAGAAGGCTTAACAAAGCCATAATTTTGCGTATGCACTTCAATATTTTTGCAGCTAATGGTCTCCTTGTAATACAGGTGCATCTATGCCTGCTCTCAGAACTATTCAAAACTGATTTAGCTTCTGGTTATAGCTACTAATTTTTACCCTCACTTACAGATATTTCTCTTTGCAGTTGATTGTCCAGTTTCCTCAATATTTTTCAGGATTTTATTTTTGTGTAACTTCTTACATCACAGTTTATTATCCAGTTTTCTCTTGCCTGACATATTTTTTCATAGGAATTTGTCTGATGTTCTCTGCTTTTTCTTTCAAGGAGTTGAAATCTCACTTTGTTTTTCTGGTCACACAAATTTATAATTTCTCAAATATTCCAAGGACACTGTACCTTTCTTCATGATATTACTAACTTCTATATGAGATTCATTGTTCCAATGCTTCATGTATCAGCTGTTGCTGGGTTTTTCACATTCAGTTATGAGAGAACTTGTTTGGATTTTTTTCTTTTTTGTTTGCTTGTTTATTTTGTTGAAAGCTTTGGGTGTCTTTTTCCTTGTCAAGGGTGAGATATAAAGAAATAGTACTTTTCTGGGTATAAGTGGATGAAATATGCAGCAAATTTACAATAGCATTGTATAGTAACAAGTTTTCAAGCCTCATTGATCATGATTCTCCTACTTGTGCCTTGTATAAAAATTTAAATGTAAGCGAAATGAAGAATGAACAAAGGCAAACTCTTCACTAAATTAGCAAACATGTTTGTTATACATTAAGACCTGAAACTTCAAAGAACTTAAAAGAATTATACTCCACAAAGTTTTAGAAATTGTGCTAGGTTGTTTGACCTCCTACTATGAAATGTATGAGTTTCCTCCAATGTCTTTCACAATTAAACTAGATAAATTACACTATTTGTTTTCTTCTCAAACTCAAAGTAGAAGGCTCAAAAATACCGCAATTGGGTAAATCTTTCCTTTAATAAAGAGAGAGAGAGACTGACATACATTTTAAAAAGACTGAATATTAATTGGTATGAAAGTAATGTCAAAAGAATAGTAGAGGAAAATACTTAGATATCTCTATTGCAGTATCTAAATGTATTTATATGCTGCATAGAGAATGATTGAAGCATTTTGAAGATTATCCACACCAAAAGACACAATTCCAATTTTACAAATCTTTCTTCTGTATTCCCAACACATTCAGAGGCAATGAAAGCAAGAGAATTACACAATGCCATCGGATTGGTAACTTTAAGAAATATGATTGTCAGCATTTTAGGCCCCTTACTTCTCCAGAAGAGAGTCTGAATTTTGGAGAAATCACTACCCTTTTGAAGCCCATCAAAGGCTGTTGCTGTCTAGAAAAAGGAGTATTATTCCCATTTTTTAGAGCTGTCCTGGTAATTTAGCCAATATAGGCATAAAATTGGTAATTGTTAGGAAATCTCTTTTTTTTCCCCCTGTGTTTTCAGGTTTTTTCAAGTTTTCTTGAGGGAATGGACTAAAGAAAAGTATTTTTTCCACAGTATATTGTCTAATTGTGAATATAAAATTTTGGACATATCTCACATTTTCTAGTCTAATAAAGCTCTGTTTCAGCATAGAGATTCTATACTGGAGAAGGAAGAGGGCTCCTCATTCTTGTCCTCTGCACTTAAATAAAATAACACATCTATTCTGAGATGTTTAAAAGTTAGACATCTAACCTTTACAGGCTTGTCACCTTTTGTCATAGTCAATAGAAAGTCAGGCATAACATGAGAACAATTCATCTCTCCCCAAAACAGGCACCCAAGACATATCAGTTGGAAGTGCTTGGCAGTATTATTTCTTCTACCATAACTATAAACTTGGCTTACTAGTGCAGACATCCAACTTCCAAATACCTGCAGTTAGCTAAGATATATTCCACTTAGAATACTATATTACCTGGAAAACCTATAAGTTTTCACTGCTGGAAGACATAATTTATCTGCACAGAACATCTGGTTCTTTCTTTGATAAGTGAGTCTCAGTAACCAAAGGCACAATGGTATCTCTGCATGGTGTGAAGATACTCTAAACCAAATAATTCACTAATAAACTTGGACTATTATATTCGCAATATGAGTCTCAAGGAATTTTAACATCAAAATCAAAACATGGAAGGAATAAATGAATCAAACAGAGAGGTTGTGAGTTATTTGCATGTCCACTGTGTATCTTGATAACACCTGTATTCTACGACGCTCAGAGTTCATATATATTTATTTCCAGAGTACCTACAAGATGTCAGGGTCTACAGTACTAATCCTCTTAGTGGATTTTTGCTCTTAACCCACTCAATGATTTGACATCTTCTTGAGTTTTTTTCCCCCTTTTATCTTGAAGATTTTACCCATTAGATTATATGTCTGTCTTTTATAACCTGATCCTCCTCTGGCCTCCTGCTTCTGAGCCTCAGTGCTTTCTGTTTCATTTCCCCTGCTTTATTAGATTGGATATATAAGTACACATATGCTTCTGTCAAGATCCTTCTAGACACATTCTGCCGTCCGTTCTGCCTACACTTTGCCCAAGACCAATTGCTTATTATAGAAGTCAGTTCTGTGTTTATGGGTACAAGAGATATATGGAGGTACTTGAGGAAGTCCAGCATAGGATCATAATATTGATTAAGGGACTGAAGCACCTATCATGTGAGAAAAGGCTGAGAGAGCTGGGACGGTTCAGGCTGGGGAAGGAAAGGCTCACAGAAATCCATGTGAACACAATAATTTTTTTATTTTTTTTTTACTGTGAAAATGGTCAAATGCTGGAGCAGATTGCCAAAGTAGTTGCCTATGCCCTTGGGGATATTTAAACCTTGAATGGGTATGGTCCTGGGCAACCTGCTCCACTTGCCCTTGCTCTGAGCTTAGGCACTGGACTAGATGATCTCCACAGATGCCTTCCAACTTCAGCTGTTCTGTGGTTCTCCAATTAAATTAGAAATATAATTAGAGAGATCTGTCCAGGTTCTTCTTGTAAAATTCACTCTTTTACTGTTAGGCATGTAAACACCCCTCTAAGTTTGATGCTTTCCTATTGAAGCCCAGAAAGTCCAGAAGTCCAATAGCTAGCTCCATAGTAAAAAGGGTGTTGGTTGTCCTTTTTATATGCCTGTTCACTCGTGCATACAAATCCAGGCCTGAATGCAGGCACTTTGTTTAGAACAACAGACTCCTGAAGTTCTGACATACAGACTGTCAATTAACCTCACCAGAGTGGAGAACATATAAACTTTGTCTTTATACTCACTGCAGGCACTTTCCCCCTTCACACACCACGTTCTCAACCTCCCTGTTCCTGGATTCTGTAAGTTATGTTTACTGATCTTACTTCTGTCCTCATCATGGAAAATTATTAGAAGGTGATCATTTGTCAAAGTAAGCCCAGGGCAAAAGAATGGATCACTGAGATCACACCAGCAGGTTCTCTGAATAGTACTAGTCATGCAGGATGAAACAATCCTCTGAGAAAACATCTGCAGATTCAAGTGCCTTTGCACCCAGAAATAGATTGCTCCATAGGATACATCTATCAATGTCTTACATCCTTCTTCACAGCATGTTTTTTACACATTATGCGCAGCTGCAAAGAAATGGTAGAAAGAGACTCTCAGTTTGTCCTGCTGCAGCAAAAGTTTCAGGCAAGTACAAAGACAAAAATTCTCAGCTGGTGCTGTACAGAAGATGATAGAGAAACTTTCTTCTATGATGCTACCTTTTATCATTAATAGAATTATTGCTGTGACAGAAATAATTGTCAGTCTGTCTTAAAGGAGATTTCTTCTTGTTGTCTTCAGCAGGAGTCAACAATTACCAGTAAATTTTTATCCAGATTTTTTAAAATGCATGAAGTCCTGATTTTGCTAAAGCTTCCTTCACACATCACTTATACGAGTGAAAAATTTTACTTGTTGTCTTGTTGTACAGAACTTAAAGTTGTGAAATTTGAGACTATTTTAGAAATATGAAGCAAGTCTGAAGAATTGCAATGAGCCATTTCTCCTTTGAGTAGAAACATCAATTACTTAGGAAGCAGCAGTACCTTTTGAATGTATGGGAATATAATTTCTAGCTGGAGACTCCCAGGATCTCCTTCTTCCTCTATCAACCAGCTATACATTGAACTCAAGGGAAACTGGTCCAGCTGGCTTATCAAGTGAAATTGAATCACAGGAGAAGTTGCTGTGAGTGGTTTTGTTGTTTATCTGATTAAATTTGTTACTTTCAGACTGATAGGTGGCAGCTAGATGAGTTACTGCTTCACAGATAGAATCCTTTAAAAAATAAAAATGATGAACTGCTACTGCTTAGTCACCAGTAATTGAGTGTCACTGGTTGCATTAATAAAATAGGAACATTTCCCATCAGTATTCACATAAAGAATTAACTATTAAAAAGCATGTTATTAAGACTTTAGATAGACTGACATACTAATTTAGAAAAAAAAAACCAAACAGTAATAACTGTACTGAATGTGACTATCTAACCCAAATAAACAACACTGCCGGTATTTGTGATAAGTACAGAGGGATATATACTGTAAATAAAAATGTTATTAATTCTGTTCTTTGCACCAGTAACGTTGGATAATAAAATGAATAATAAATATTTTAAAAATATAAGCAGGCAAAATAAATATTTGTGTTCCTTCATATCAGCTTGTTGTTCCATACTTGTGGAAGTGAGAATGAACCAGTTCTCAGAATTTCAATAATAGACGTCTATATAATTTCTCTTTTAAATAAGATACTGGAATAATATGTTCAGGGGTTTTAATAATCTCCAAATAAATAATGTATTTTTTCTTTGTATATTGTATGTATTGTGAGCAAACTAAATGCAGTCTCCCTTTTAATATATGTATGTGTGCATATGTATTTATAAATAACTCCAACAGAGATTCTTAACAAGAAAGGATGATTATTTTCCACATGTATTAGAATTAAAAGTGGTCCCTGTTTAAAATGTCTGTAATAAATAATTAAAGGTAGTAAATATGTTCAATTATTAAATCTTACAAGGTACAAAAAAAATCCCTGGCTTGTATAAAAATAAATTTATTACAAGAGGACAGCTTACAATAACAGGTGTACTTTTGGTGTTTTTCATAAGAAACTTGTAAATTTAGCACTAAAGAATTATTTCATGAGTTTCTATAATTGTTCATAACTTATCTGAAAAAAGTCTGCCCAATAATGTAATTGTTTTAATGGAATTGCATAAAAAATTATTGAAAATATTGAAAAACATTTCAACACAATGTAAAATTCTACAGTTTTCTAGCTGATCATCTCCCCAAAAATTTTGGAATATATGAAGCAAGTCAGGAAGAAAAGAAGCAAGTACCTTTTTCTATTTTCAGTTACCATTTTTCCTGATCTGATTTCCCCGTAAATAATGCTTCACAGATGGGTTAAAAATTACAGTTGAAACAAGGGAATAATACAGACTTTATAATATTTCCAGCTTTATCAAGAGCATTTTTTTAAAGATTCTCATTAATCTGAGTGACTTTTCATACCAGCAGAACTACTTAATCATTCTCCAAACCTGTCAATAAACAATCAGTTTTAGATCAGAAGTCATTATTAATTATTAATACTTGGAATCCTATTTCAAGCTTGGACCTCTCCTAGGGGCAGAGGACAGGGCTGCTGGCTGCTGCTATCTATTATCAAGCACTGAAACAATTTTTCTTTATTTGATTTTCAACTTTGTCATCACAGAAATTCAATCGCTACTGTTTGTTGCTTGCAACTGCCCTGTTAGCTCTCCAATAGTTGGCTCCATACAATGGATTGGTCACTGTCACTCTTGAGGTATTTAAGTTAGAATGTCTTGTGCTCTACATCTCCAATTAGGGACAGTTTTAAAAGTATAAGTGTAGCCAGAGACAAAGATATCGGCATATGGTTTGATTAATGCAAAATAAATAAGGAATTTACTTTTAAAAATGAAGGAACATGATTGCGATGTTTTTCTCTTAGGAGTAAAATTAGTCATGCATCATATTCCTGCTTTTACAAGTCTGAAATGCACTCCTAATTCATTATATTTCAAAGACTATTTAGGCATTCTATAAAGTTTAAAAAGAAGCGTTTAGCAAGCTGTACAGTAGGTGTGATTCATTATCTTGATGTTTTGTAGTTCCTTGTTTAAAAAAAGTCTGCACTGTCACTCTTCATTAGTCTGAGAGTGTTTTTCTGCACAGAAATCAATACCCTCCTGAGGATTTTAGCAAAATGCAGATAGAGATCCACATTTGGCCTCAGATTCACATAAGAAACCTTTTAATTCACAGACTACTGACAACAAGGGGCAAGATCAGACCTGGAACCAGGGCTCCTAAACCAAATACCTGACCATCTTCATAAACAGTTGCAAATGAAAGATGAGGTACAAGAATATGACAAAACAGACTAAAACCAAAAGTACGTGGTTGAGTTCCAAAGATGTAATGGTTTAACCCTATCCAGCAACTAAACACCACACAGTCCCTTGCTCACTCCAATCACAGTGGGATGGGGACGAGAATCGGGAGAGTAGATGTGACAAAACTCATGGATTGTGAGACAGACAGTTTAGTAGGTAAAGCAAAACCCACACATGCAAGCAATACAAAAAAAGGAATTCAATCGCCATTTTCTATGGGCAGGCTGGTGTTCAGCTATCTTCAAGAAAGTGCTCCATTACACGTAGTGGTGATTTAGGAAGTGAAATGCCATTGCTCAAAATTTTCCTGTCTTCTTCATTCAGCTTTTATTGCTAAGCATAACACCATAGGGTATGGGATACCATTTTGGTCAGCTGGGGTCAGCAGTCCCAGCTGTGTTTCCTCGCCACTCCTCATGTATCCGCAGCCTCTGCACTATTGAGGTGTTATGAGAAGTGAAAAGGCTTTAACTTTGCATAAGCAGTGCTTAGCGGCATTGTTCTCACCCTAAGTCTCAAACAAAGCATTATACCTGCTACTGTGAAAAAAATTAACTTTATCCCAGTCAAAACCAGGACAAATTCCCATCCTGAGACTATACTGTATGCATCATGCTCTGATACCACACTATACAAAACAATTTCAACACGGATATCATTCCCTTAGTCTATGTATCACCTATGTAAAATGTCCATAAAATGCCCATAAAATGTCCACAAATATCTAAAAAAAAATCCACTGATTTCATTTGGCCCATGACTTTTGGGCTCCATCTGTTACAATGAATGCAGTATAGGAGAGATGGTGTTTTGTGTGAAGTTACAGGGCACCAAAGACAGCTCAGGCAGTGTCTCTGCTGTGTAAGAGGTTTTCTCCACTGGTTTTTGTGCTTCCTGATATAGCTATTCCTGGAACATGCAACTCAAGTCATGGTTTACAACAACTTAAAGCTATATCCATCATAATCTCCATGCAGGCCAGTTTGGATTAGGTTTAGTATCATAGTGAACTCTTCTTACGCCTGATCTTAACACTATCACCAAGACTGACATTTCACAACCTTTCAGAAAATTTCATTATGTTATAGCTACTATTGAGACATATTTTAGCATAAAAGAAATTGGTTTAAGTGTCTCATTGTTTAGAACTACAGAGTAAGGTCCCTAAAGGATGCATAAAGGCATAAAATCATTCAACCAATTTATGAGGAAATCATAGAGAAAAACAACAGGGTAGCTGCAAGCAACTAACTGACTAAATAAATTAACAAATAGAAGATAAATATTGTAATTCTAATTTACTAGCTCCAGGAAAACTTTAGCAGATGAACTAGTATTCTTCCATCCCGTGTAACATTCTTAAAAATATAGTATGGTGATGATTTCTCACACTCAATTGTGTTTTCATAGATTGAAATCAATATTTATTCTTGTTGAACCTGTACTAAATTTTCAAATGCTTTATATAGAAGAATAAAAATCCTAGATGATAGCTTATATATAGTTAAAGACAAAACCTATTAGTGCCTCTGAAATTAAAGTCATGGGTTTGGTCAGCCCTTGTGGGAAAATTTAGCATAAAGATTACCACATCCCTACAAAAATTAATGAGAATTCTTCCAGAGGCTGTACTATATTATAGTAGGATGCTATTCCATAAAGAACATTTGTTTATATATACTTATATAAGAAATATAGTGCCACCATAAGGCAGTATTATTATTTTATCAGCATGACTCCTATGATCCACAGGAAATTTTTATGTCCTGTTAAATAGAGTGTGAATATGTCAAAGTGAAAACATAAAATACCTTAGTTTAAGGAAATTTTAACATTACCAAAACAAGTCTTTCCAGTAAATACTGAAGTTACAGTTCAGAATACAACTAGATGACTGTTAGCTAGTTCATATTGATCATGAACCTAAAGGTAAACTTTTAATCCAGACTGCTCTATTAGGGTCTTAAAGTCCTTAGTAGCAGAACCAGGAAACCTGTTACACTAAAATTGCTTTTTTTTTTTTTTTTTTTTTTTTGGTTTTTCCAAGAGAGAGTCATGATTTTGGAAATAATGGAGAAAATCCATTGCTTCTTCATAAGTGAAAGACATACTCATATGGGTGCACACACATATGCAAAATCCTATGTGTATACACACACACAGATATATATGCATTGGGATGATAAAAAGAATTAGTCTTTAAATTGAACTAAATGTTGAACTTCTAGAGAACTGTTCATTTTTTAGTTATATTGGAAGCAATGGCTTCCTTCCTCTAATAAACATAAAGATAGAATTCCGGCTTTTGCAGCCTGTAGGGCCAAATTGTACGGTTTATGAGATAGTAGCTTTACTAAACCAACAAGATATGATAATAACAGTGAAGTGTGGTTTGCTATGCTTATGCATAAAGAGGCAAGGTTACACCTGTACTGCCCTAAAGTTCTTAACTGTATAAAATATTGTTAGTGTATTTTTAGCTTACAAGGCTTGTTTCTTTGCAAAGTATTCTACATGTTAATGATAAGTATAAAGCCAGAGCATTATGAAATGTGAATGCTTGAATCACACTGATAAACATTTTAAAGCCATTATGGCATACCACTGAATGCCAGGATGGGACCTATTTTCAAACAGAACAAACAGCTAAGGGAAAACCAACAATATAAACTATACTTTTATAGCAGTAAATTCATCTGTTGTTCATTCTTCACAGACTTAATAACTAATTAAATATGTAATTCAATCATTCCTGCCATGATAATCATTCGCATGATCACTATGCACAGGACTGATACATGTTGCCCAACACCCATGCTGACAGTTTTTGTTCACAAGAACTCTTTTCTTTGAAAAAAAACCTCTTATCTTCGAAAATTATAATTTTATTTTACCTTTTGCAGTGAAGGAGCTATTCTCCCACACTAAAACCACAGTATAAGAGATTTGTATGCTCCAAGATTAGCAATAATTATGCCAGGATTTCCTTCTAGAATTGAAAAGTTTGCTTGTAAAGAAGGAAGTTCAGAAATAGCCCTTTTGAAAGGATCTCTAATGAAGGATGAAAAGTGATGTACTCATCCTACCAGGAGAA
>NW_005054433.1:122926-216664 GCF_000277835.1 Geospiza fortis | reverse complement strand
GGAAAGAGTCATTTTAAAAACACTATGTTTCCCTGATCAATATTTTTCACAGTGAAATATAGTAAATTCAACTAGGGCCGTCAGTAGAAATCATTTTTCAGTAGCAGCAATTAGAAATTCACATTCTGGACCAGTGCTTGCAAGTGCTGTCAATAAGCTTTGATACCATAAACTGAAAGTTTTCATCATTCTACATTTCTGTCAAATCCTGCATTCCTTATGAATTCCATAGCTAACTCCATTTGACAAAGACCTAATTCACAGTTTTCTTTTCTACCCTTAGGCATTTTTTCCCACTCTTAATGCAAAAAAAGGACCTAAATAAACTGCCACATTTGTTACTGTAGATTCCTCACACTTCTGCACACATGAACACTGGCAAATGCACAGTGAAAGAAACAATTCAGAAATGAAATACAACTCTTTTGTCTTTGTAAAGATAAAAAGCCTCACAGAATTAGCTTATTTTTAAAAGTTTCATTGACTTTGCTTTCTATTAATAATGACTTCAAAAATAAATACATAAACACTTTCTCCTTCTGTGAACAAAGCATAAACACTTCAGAATGAGACTGACTTAGTTACACTGCAAAGTCCTTACTCTTCAGACGAGCCATTCATGTATTTAATGTGAAGGCAATGTTTCAGTTGCCTTCATAGAAGAGAGGCTGAATAAAGGTCACTCCGTGTACTTAGACTCCATAGCTGTAATGATTTTACAAAATGGAACCAACAAAAAATTCCTCTGTTAATTTTTCTAGCAATTTTCAAGGTCCAAGCTACTTCAAAATATCTATGCGAAATTAAAAAAAAAAGCTACCCTTTTCAATTTTCATTTAAAGCACTATGAAATTTTTCACTATGACAGTGGTGAGATAATGGAAAATGTTGCCCAGAGAAATTGTTCATGTCTCATCGCTGGAAGTGTTGATGGCCAGGATGGATGGGGCTTTGAGCAACCCATTCTACTGGGAGATATCCCTTTTCATGGCAGATGGTTTGGAACTAGATGATCTTCATGATCCCTTCCAACCCAAACCATTTTACAATTCCATGATTCTGTGAAATAAAACTTTGAAAAGAGGATGCAGACATGAAATTATATTTTCTCTCAGAAATTGTTGAAGGGCTCTAAAAGGTTAAAGTGAATATGAGCAGTTTTCAAATTCCTACTAGGATCTAAAAATGTTTAATTTCTCATTGAGGCAAAGGTGTTAAATTTCTCCTAGGCTATTTGGAATACAATTTCTAAAGCTTTCTTTTTTCCTTCTGAACCTTAATGCCAGAATAATTACTGTATGAATTGAACTTGCTTTTATAATTAACGGAATGCAAAGGCATAAAGGAATAAAATGGTACTATTAAAATTTGTTACTGTAGATTCCTCACACTTCTGCACACTTAAACTGAAACTTAATGCTTCAGACAAAGCTCCACAACCGTATTTCAAGTATCTGTCCCATACAGTGTCATTACCTCCTCAACATGACCCAATCTCTGAAGCTCCTTTAAAGTAGAAGCCAGGAATTATCAGAGGTATTGACAAAAATAACCAACGTTATTTGGGTAGAGCTAATTTTCTGCCTATTAACTGGTACAGTGAGTTTTGGATTTTGTAAGAGAAGTGCGTTGATAGCAAACTGATGTTTTAGTTGTTGTTAAGAAGTGTTTATAATAAGTCAAGGACTTCTCAGCTTGCCATGCCCTGCCAGTGAGAAGGCTGGAGTGGCAGGGATGCAGCCAGGACAGCTGCCCTTCCAAGTGGCCAAAGTGATATTCCATACAGTATGGCATCATGTTCAGCATATAAAGCTGGGGGGAAAGCTGACTGATCAGAAGATAGACTGTAACACATTGGTAACATTTTCAGACAATGTTTAATTTCTAATAAACGGCTTAGAAAGGCACTTTTAAAGTAAAGTTTTTTTTGGTTGTTTTTTTTTTTTTTTTAATTTTTTTTTATTTTTTTTATTTTTTTTGCTTAGTGAGTGCAGCAACCACCCCACCTCCCATCCCACCTCCCCCATGAAGGAATTTCCATCAGAATTTTGTCTTCCTTTGTGATATTCAGACCGTACTGAAATGTACAATGTGAGAGCAATATATTTACGGCTTCCAATAGTAAAATGAGATTTGAAAAAACTGTTTTTAATAGATAAATATTTTTATGTCTGTACATAATACATATATATGGCACAGGGAGAGAGAGGGGGGAAAAGAAATCACCTTGGATACAAAGTAACCTTCAAAACATAATTCTTTACAAGCGCATAAGGACAGAGATATTTTTAGATGACAATGTGAGCTCAGAGGCCTAACCTGCATATATCTAGTGAATAAATCAATCTGTCTTATTCTATTAAATTAATATCAGTGCTGATTATCTCCTGCTAGGACTTATTTTTACCTTCCTTTGACCAAGTTGTGTTTAGAGGGGTCACAGCAGCAAATAATTAATTTTAATTGGTAAAAGAATTTTATCCAACAACTGGTCTCTTCTCTTTCCAGCTGAACTATCTGCTCAACAGACAAGACATACTTTCATATATGTGTGTGTGCACTATTAAGTTTCAAATGCTTACAAAATAAACGTCTATCAACAAGTATAAAAACCATATCTTCCTCTCCAAAATGTCTGTTTCTATTCCCTTCCAAATTTTCATTGGAAAATATAAGCTTTGTAAACAAAACACGAGCTGCTTAATAAATGGGAATTGCCATTGTAAACAACTGAATGTCTTCTTAATAGAATATACAGGCGAACATAATATGTGATTTTATTTTAGATAATTGTGGTAAGGAACATAATCTATGCATCATGGAAAACTATCCCCAGTCAGGCTGCTTAGTTGAGAAACCATGTTAAAGGCAAACTACAGTCAAGTTTTTAAGGGTCACACAAAAGATTTTTTTTTCCAGAAGTTTGAGAAGACCCTGTGAATATTTTTCGGAGCACACAGAAGAACACAGTGCAGATCTCAGGACTAAGAACAGATGGAAAAGGCTGTAACTAGCAAAGTCCTTTAAAAAGTCTTTAAGCCATGTGCTGCACAATGCTAAATCTATTCATGAAGGAATGCAGAACTGCTGAGGAATAAATTCTGCAGAGACTTTCAGGTAACAATGAATTAGAGAATTCCTTGTTGCCCTCCAACTTCACACCATTGCTGCTGCCCTCCAACTTCACACCATTGCTGCTGCCCTCCAACTTCACACCAATGCTTTATTATCAAGGGAAGGAAAAATTTCATTTGTTTCCATATTTGCTCTTTTGTATCACATTTTATCTGCATCTGAAAGTTTGAACAGGCTTAGAAACAGACTTTGATAACAAAACACAAGGCATTTGTATCAAAGTGTAACAGCTCATTATCTGTGCCTTCATGAGGTATCTTGCTGCTGGCCCAGATGGAGCTGATGGCTAAATATAAACAACCTCAGAGAATTAATTAATAAAGTACAAAACAAGCCTTTTAAAAGGGCACGTCGTGTACAGGAGATCCAGCTTTCTTTATAATTTAAAATACTGTCTGTTTGAGTATGTGTAATGCCATACAATGTCATCTGACACAGATCTGACCACAGCTTCTCAAGTTTCTGTTAATTACACACATGAATTTATTTTTTTAACAATGATTAAAAAGAAGAGCAGATAGTGCTCAATAACATGCAATTTTTAATTTGATCTTTCTTCCCTCCATCAGGGAAAATTGTATTTTCTCCAGTTTCATCTAGACAGTCTATTTTCTTCCCAGTAATGTCTGCCTCTGGGGTCTGGCCAGTCCAGCACTGACTGATACAAGTAGTGAGGATAGAGGAGAACAAGATCTTACAGAGATGGGGCTCATAATTATCTGTCACACAGATTCTCAGCAAAAATTACTGACTAGGCTCAACTGATGAAGACACTGCATCTTTTGCTGTAACTGTTAACTATGACCATGAACATTTGCTACTTAAAAAAAAACCCCAAAACTCTGCAACTTTTGGAAAAACCACTTGGGTATAACTTGCATATTTATAGTTGTTTGATTATATTCTAGCACAAGAACTACAACGAAAAATAACAAAAGTCACCTACTACATTTTTGATATTGAAAGAACCACTCACCTTCCATATAAAAAGATAATTCGATTTTTAAAATAAATTATTTTGTCATCCTTCACTTATTTACAAACTGCCATAGACTTACAAAGAACTCTATTCTATCTTTTCTGTAGCATAAACTTTCATAAATTTATGAAGGGCATAGATTTTATTTTACATGCAAAACGCCTAGAACTACTTTGTCACCTTGACCAGCTCAGAACCTTGGATAATTTTAATAACACTGTTCTGGTTTTTTGGACTACACAGACTTTGATTACATATATATGTAGAGAGAGACTTTCAGAAAAAAATTTGAAACATAATTAAGACTTTTCAATAAATGCATTTTTAGTGCAGTGCCATTACAAAATCAATGCACTTTAAGAACATCCTGCTACTCTCTGGGAACAAGTAATCCAGCATGGAAAATGTTTTCAAATGTACATCTGAAAATATATGATTACATTCCCATTTTTCCTCATATAGTGATTATTATCTTTTACAAAAACAAGAAGGAGATGTTTGTTTTTTATTATAATCAGATTTTTGTGTTACCTAATATAACTTTGTTCATGTATATAACTTAAATGAGTAAATAGGATAAATATTTGTATTTGTATAGATTCATGATGTTTGATGTGATCAGTACATGATTTTAACCACATACGAAAGAAAGCATGTACTTTAATCCTGTTTATGTCTTATATCAGAGATGCAGAGTAATAGCAGAGTGGCTCCTAGCAAGGGTTCTTGTATGTTTCTGACATGAGACAACACATCTCAGTGTTAATCCCAGACAGAGGTGGATGCCATTCTCCACTAGGATCAGAGATCAATCTCTATCTAAAAAGTATTTTAAAAAAAGCCCAAAACTTTATTTTAATCTGGCATACATGGTAAATGACAGATATATTGGAAATTTTATCCTGCTATATGGATTCATTCTGCTAAAGTAATATCTCTGTGGCAAATGTTTGCATAGCCAGGTCTGTATGCCCAGGTTTGAAAAACACAGATGTCCATTCCTGGCTATATTTAATATACACAAGAGTCAAGAGGCAAACACTGGTGTAGTCAGAGTGCCATCCTCATTTCTAATACAGCCAGAGCTCCAGCCCCTTCTCTAGTAGAGCCAGTGCTCCATAGCAACCATTTGACACAGTCAAAGCTCGGCCACCATCTTTGACATTACCAGCCCTTCATCAACACCTCTTACATTTCTGGCTTCTGTGACAATGCCTGTAAGAGACAGAGCTCTGGCTTCTTCTCCAATGCTTGGTCCTGTTCTTCATTAAAAAAAAAGCTGTTTTCATATCAGTGAGAAAGCCAGGATTTTATATTTTTTTTTTCTTTGCTACTGCCAGCATTCTGTCCACACAAATTATATGGTCAAAGTTTTATTCTCAGCCTTGGTATCACCAAGCTTAGATGGCAACAGCTGGTATAAATGGGTGAATGTACAGGAACACATCCTTGATCCTGAAACATCTAAGGTCTATCCTCATGTTCTGACTCAAGTGGTGAGTGCAGATATACCCAGAGAGCTGTCTACTCCAATGGCATGCTTACAATGCCAATTCCATCTGTGAAGATCAAGGCCTTATCATGTCAGAATCTCTTCCCTTTGAAAGGTCCATTGTGTTTCTTCTACGTCCATCTTTCCACCAAAAGTGCTAATCACAGAAACAAATTACTCAGATTTAATGTTCCACACTGAAAAAAATATCCAGGTATTCATAATTTAGTAAAAAACTTTTGTGCTCAAAAGTTGTCATCAAGTTTGGCTCTTGCTGAGTTATACCTGAAATACTTGTACTTTATGTAAAAACATTTTGTCTTCATACTTTTTGATACATGATATACAAATTGAAGAATTTTGACATCATACATAAAGAGAATCTTTTGAGTATCATATTTTCAATATCATTGAAAATTTGAGAATTGTGGGTTTTTTTTTTTCTTTTAGCCCACTCTTTATGAGGACAAAGATGCACTTGGATTTCACGGACAAATATCTGCTGAAATGAAATGCCAGAATTTTACCTTTTGCTTAAAATGAAAATTGTGACTTTTGCAACATGGCATGACTTCTGTTGTTGAGGTTTTAATCAACAGTATAAATATGAGAAGACTGTAATGAGACATTTTTGCCTCATCTGTGACAGAGAAAGGCCCTCAAAAAATTCCCAGGTGGAAAAAGAGTATAAGAGAGTTTATCTGCAAATGCAAAATGTGACTTCTGGAAAAGTTTGTTTGGACATGGGATTCTGCTACACTCCCCAGCTCTTGGCTGGAGTTCATTTTGGTATGCTTGATCCTCCATGGATGAGTGCACTGGATCCAGTAAATCAGCCAGGTGAAGTTCCATGACAGTATGGACTGAGCAGCTGAGTTGCTGAAAAGACAGAATATTGTATGTACTCATGGTAGAGGAGCTTGACCCTAGTCTCTCATTATATCATTTAATTGTTTGATAGTCAGTGACAGTTAATTGGTTTTCATTAGTATGAAGATGCATATTTTACCTCAATTCTATGAGTTGCTTACCTGATTTGGACAAGTACTTAACATGAATACATGAGCAGCAGATCCTTTAATGCTTTTTCTGAAATATTTTGAAGGTCATTATTGTTGGAAAGTGAGTCTAGGGTCTTGTCTTTCAATTTGCAGATGCTGGAAACTGAACACTGAAAATTCAAACACATCTTTTGAGCTCTTGATTTTTCATTGTTAATATGCAGACTTTAAGTGTTATGCATGTGGGAATAATGAATGACATCTAGATTAGTGCATCATTCATACTTTTTTTATCCCATATACTTTCCTTTCTTAAAACTACTTCCTGAGAGAAGAATATATGTTACTTAATATTTAACCATAGCACCCTATTTTACTGCATCAATATAGTGGATAAACAGAAAGAGTATTTGCTTAACTTATACAAGTTAAAAATGGAAGAAAGTGAAGAAAACTTATTCAGGAAAAGAGGAAAGTACTATAAAGAAGCAGAATACAGAAAGGGTGATGCAAATGTAGACCAAGTTAGAGAGGAAGAAGCGCAAGGTAAGAGCAGAACTAGAAAAAATACAAATTATAGAATGCCTAGGTAAGCTACCACTGACATTGAAGGTGAAAGGAATAGAACAGGTTGATGAGGGAAAAAATCCTGCCAGTTCTCTGCCAAGAGTCCTAGTTTAATCTTAAATACTCAGTAAATAGGTATAAGGCTTTCTTGGAGAGCTCTTTAGGTAGCAGAATGTGTATTGAGACCCAGAAACTAGCAAGTTTAACTTATTAAATTCCTAAGTTTAACTTATTAAGTCTAAGTATATGCAAAATGTTTGGTTCGTGTTCCAGTGGCAGATGTCTGCGCCACAGCAGTAGAGCTAGCACTTTTTGTTGTTCTCAAGTCAAGAATAAAAGAGAATAAAGAATTACTAACAATTGTAAGTGAGGAGGTATTTAGATTGCCCAAACCTCAGAGGTTTTACAATGGAAGAGTCTTTATGTAATCTAAATCTATAAGCACCTACTGTGTCTAGTGGAGGTCTAGTCAATACAGTTGATGAAGTCTAGATCTATAAAGTCTAGACATCACATGGGGATGGCTGCTTTATGCTACACTGAACATTTCTCCAGACTCCAGTGAGTATATTGACCAGTTCTTTAGTGACAAAAGCAGTTGCGTTGGTATCCAGGTCACACACAGATACCTAAATATAGGCCAGCTAAATCCCATACCGCATAGAAAATTGCACACTATTTTTGGCAGGATATCACCTAATACACAGCACAATCCTAAGGGCATTTATCACTGAAACATGCTCCTTAGTAGGGCAGAAACTATTTTAAAACTTGTAACAAAGAATTACTTTTCAACACAGTGTGTAGCGATACTGAGTCAAATTTTTTTATCTGCAGTCCCTTGCTTCAATGAGTTAAGAATCTACTACAGTTAATTTGGTATGGGAGGCTATAGTTTCACCTCCAACTTAAATCTACACCCCTGTGATTCCATGGCTTCTGAGAAACCAATAATATCTAAATGGATTGTTACAAATCTTAGGCTTAGAAAAATCCATGGCACTTTTTATCAAGGCTGAGACTAAAGCAAAGTTTCCATGACATCTTCACTGGTTATTATCACAATTCTAAACTCTGTTGAGGCCTAACTCATGAGATGCAAACATTTTATATTTATAAGATCTCTTTTAAAAATAACAATTGAAAAAAAATGCCTTCAATAAAAATAAAATCCTTGATAATTAAAAACTATCTCAAGTTGACATTTTTGAGTTTCTACAGAGTCTACTCTGTTTGCAAAAAAAAAATTAAATAACATCAAAGCATAAAGTTTTATGCTTAAGTATTCCTAAGGCAGTGAACAATAATGGTAAAAAGACTCATGAGAGAAATCTATTGCTCTTTTGCAACACAGCCAAAAGATCTTGAAATGTTTGCTATTAGTATTATATAAAATTATATAACAAATGAAGCTTTGCATACTAATATGTGGGGTGTTTTTTTGTTTGTTTACTTTCTAGATCTAGGGTTTATTTGGAAGTTACTTTTTAGCTTTTGTTTTTTTTGGGTTTTCTTGGGTTTGGTTCCTTTTTGGCACATTTTTGTTATTGTTCTATCATTGTAACAGGGTCAATAAAATGATACTATATGAAATTCTATTTCTAGTAATCTCGTCAAATTTCTATTTTGCACTCAGTTATTTTTAAACAATTTTGCAGTTATAAATGAGGGCTTTGCTACAGTTCTTACTAGGAATACTTTTGTTACCGAGTGTTTAGAGTGGCAGATAAATTTAATTTAATTTATTAAATTAAATAAATTATTTAATAATATATCTGGAACTTTAAATATTTTTTTTCACTTTAGATTGAAAAAATTCCATTTTGGTTTGCATGAGGGCATTGAATACCCCACAGTCCAAGGTTTTCTTTTTCTTAATCAGATTTTTATATAGATGTCTTCACCCTATAGTTTTCTACAGACATATCTTCAGAAGATATTTGTTGAGATATTTTTGAAGTGTGGGAGGCCTCTAGACAAGCACTGAAGATACAATGAGGGAACTTAGCAATTTCACCTGTGGTAGGCTCTTTCTGGCTGGGAGCTGAGCACTGTTGCTTGCCCACTCAGTGGTATGGGTGCAGAACTGGAAGAGCAGAAGCCAAAAAGTGGTCAATCAAAACAAAGAACTTAATAAGTGAAAAAAAAGGACCAAATAACAAGAAAGGCAAAAGAAGTAATTTGTGCACAACTTCATATTAGTAGGTAGATGTTTAGCCAATCTAGCCCTAAAGGCACGTGCAACATTTACTTGGAAAGACAAATATTCCCAACCATGAATCTCTGCTTCTTTTTCCTCTTACTGAGCTTTTACTCCTTAGCCTGATACCCTATGATATAGATTATCCCTTTGGCCAGTTTGCCATCTGCCCCAGCTCCTCCCAGCAGCTGTGCACTCTCCCGCTTCTTGATGCAAGGATGAATTGGTAGGAAGAAAACCTCAGTGCTGTGCAAGCACTGCTTAACAGCCAAAGCACTGCTGTGTTATCAGCCCAGTTGTAGTTGCAAATCCAAGGCATAGCAACATACCCACTGCTACAAAGAAAATGAACTCCATTCCAGACAGACCAAATACATCAGTTCTGCTCTTATACCACAAAAGTTCAAAGACAGTAAGTAGATGTTGTAACAGCTCAATGCTCCTCACTTTTACCATAAGTGATATAATGACTGTTATTTCCCACTCTCAATCCTATATATGTATATGAAAGAACTTAGACATAGAAAATATGGCCTTTCAGGGAAATTCAGTGAAAGCTTGAAAGGTATAATTAGGATGTTTTATCCTCTGCATCAACATCATGATGTCTTTTGGACCTGTATTTTTTAAAAATATAAAGTCAGAATTGAGCACAAAGAGAAAAGGATCCAGAAAGCTTAAGAAGACACTATAATAGCATTTATTTATTGAAGGCAAAATTGAAAGGTGAGGCAAAATTGAAAGGTGAGTCAATGAACCAACTGTGAACGATAAATCTGAAATGACACCTGTTAAACAATGATGTATAAAAAGGGTAAAATCTCTTGGGTGGACAGAGAGAATGAGAAAAAGAAAATAGAAGTGTTTAGATGCAGAAGGACTACCATCTTTTAAGTTATTTATATGCGCAATACAAACCCTCTTTGGTGGTAGGGTGTTCCAGAAAATCTGGTGTTTGAATCATCAGACTTATTTAGTACATCTGAAAATATTCCCTTGTGTTTATCAGGCTCTCACGAGAGTCTGGCCTCAAAGATGTTGAAACGGATGGAGCACCTATGTATTCAGAAAGGCTGGGAGACTTGGAACTTTTCAACCTAGAGAAGATGAGGCTCATCCCTCTGTAAGAAGAGAGTGTGTAAAAAAGGTGGAGAACAGGCACTTCTCAGAGTGAAATGTTCAGTGTTTAGTGCTCAGCGACAGAATACATAATCATGGGCTGAAACACATGGTGTTCCACCTGAACATCTGAAAGCTCTTACTCTGAGGACAAGTGAACACTGGTACAAGTTGCCCAGAGGTTGTGGAGTGTCCTTCTTTTCAGATATTAAAACACTGTTTAGACAAGATCCTGTGTGTCTGCAAACAGCCCTGTTCCAGGAGCGTGTTGTGGACCAGGATGACTTCCATATGTCTCTTCCAACCTCAAAGACCCTGTGATTCAGATGAATACATAGGGCTCAAGAGGAGAAACTGACATTCAAGTCAATGAACTGATGCAGACTCACCTAAAATGCACCTTAGTTTACCAAAAAATGAGGGGAAAACTCACTGTAACGCCTTACACTTTACTTCCTTTACACCCAAGAGAAAGATAACTTAACATGACTACCTTTCATAGCAACTTCCACATTGTAGAAAACTTCAGGTAATAAGAGACATACAACCCTGGATCATAATTTCCTTCTTTTTTTCCTCTTTGCAATCTATTGAATCTAATATACTGCAGATATGGGAAGACTAGATATTCACATATTCCTCACAGGGCAATTTAGAAGGTGAAATTAAAAGTTCCTTTTGCAGCAGCACTGTAGTGCAAGTGAAAATTAAAACAGGGCATCACAGCACCCATTATTAAAAAATTGCTTCCATTAAAAGATATTGCAGTTAGACTTCTGAATGAATGTGCCATCTAGGTTGATATTAGTGTTCTTAGCATTGCTCATTGTGTTCAGTCTCTCCAATTTCCAGTTTGCAGACTTAGAACCCAAGCCAGTGGAATCTTTATCAAACAGCTTAAGTGTGTCTGAATTTTAGGTTGTCGACTAAAGTGATTATTTGCCTGCTTTCTCCTATCTTTCAAATTTATTTGAGAAACCAACTCCACTATTAAAAGAAAATATAGGTGACAGTCATGTAAAAGCTAGGTCTCAATACGAGGCACATGTAGAGTCAATAAAAAGCAATAGAGAATTTTACAGTATGATTTGCCTTCAGTAAAGACTTCCACTTTAGATTTGGTTGAATTGTACTTCATAAATGTGTCACTTTAGTGTAAAAGGAGCTACCATTATTAGATGAGTTTAAGTCACCTAATTTTTGGACGTCTAATTTGCAATAGGTTTACCCCACTCTTCTCCTGGTGGCTTTCTAACACGCCCAAGTGAAAAGTGCTGCATCTGTGTTAGGGAAATCCCATCCTGAGGGCAAACAGGGAGAAGAAGTCATTTAGTACAGCCCTGAGGAGAGGGACTTTGGGGATTCTTGGAGATGAAAAGACAGATATGAGAACTCTGCATGAGCTCACTGTCCACAAGGCCAACATCATCCTGGGCTGCATCAAAAGCAGCATGGCCAGCAGGTTGAGGGAGATGATTCTCCCCCCTCATGAGACCCTGCCTGTTGTGCTGCATCCAGCTCTGGGCTCCTCAACACAAGGAAGACTTGAACTTTAGAGAAGGGTTCAGAGAAGGGCCATGAAGATAGTTAGAAGGCATCTCCTACAAGGACAGGCTGAGAGGGCTGGGGTTGTACAGCATGAAGAAGCAGATGCTTCAGGGAGTCCACCTTGCAGTAACTTAAGGGGTCTTATAAAAAGGAGGGAGAGGAATCTTTATACAAGCAGATAGTGACAGTACAAAAGGCAATGGTTTAAACCTGAAGGAGGGCAGGTTTACATTATATTTTATAATAAATACATGTATTTAATTTTTGAATTGCCATATTTGGTTTGTTGGGTTTTTTTTTCTCCGTAGAGCACTGTGTGAATAATATCAAATTCCACTGACTTCAATGGTGGGTGAATCTGAAATATTAAGTAATGGCCCACTATCTTGTCTTATATATTTTTTTAATAACCACAGAAAATTAGACTGAAAAGATTAATGGTATCAAGATAAATACTCTGTGCTGTATCAACACAGCAAATAATTTGAGCAATTTCAGGAAAAAAGTAAAGTTCTATTTATTTTTATATTAATTCTATTTTTTATAACTAACAGCAAGCTTATTTAAAAATATACCGTATCAACCTTAATCAATATTATTTTACTCAGCAAATAATTTTCCTTCTGTTACCTACATAAGAATATACCTTATAATGTTAACACCTAGATATTTTGTGTTTCTTTTGTTTTTATAAGTGGTAATAAAGCACTCTCTGAATATCCATGACTAATAAATATTCCTCCACCTTTTTAGTTTTTGGACACATATGGGCATTCATAAAATGTCCTTGAATGTTCTCAGAACTCCAGACAATTTCCTTGCACAAGAAAATTTATTTTGTTAGCTTGATTCTTTGCCACACAAAAGCTTTTGCTGGACAGAACTGCTACCAAGTTAACTAAACAAACAGGTATAAACATGGCAAACAACTGTTCAAAGATCAGAGCAACAGAGAGCATTATCCATACAGCTTAGAAGAGCTGAAGGAAGAAGAATACGTGTATAAATAAAGAAGAAGCTAGAACAATTCCAACTTATCCTTTGGAAATCAGCTTTCTTTTGTTTGTATTCTTTGGATTAAATTCCTGTTCTATTTCAATCCTCTAAAAAAAAAAAAAAAGAAGAAAACAGGCAATGCAGAGTTACATCCAGAAGGAAAGCTGCTACGGTTTAGGTTGATCAGAACAGTCTTCATATTTCTAAGTCAGTTAATAGATTCTTTATGATATTTCTCCAGAACTTTTTGCTTTCCTTCTGCTTTTTAAGCTGATGATTGAGCATTATAACATGTTCACTCTCAATTCCAAATCTACTGTTTACTTTGGTCGCAAAAAGAACCCTTTCATGTCCTGGGAAGGGAAAAGAAAAGAATATTTATCAATCATCTAAATGCAGGGTGAGTATAAAGAATTGCATTTCCTCCAAAGATTGCAATGAGCTGGCACATGAGCAAAACCAGCAGGACACTCTTACATTTCCATTTTAAAATCATGGAATCACAGAATATCCTGAGTTTGAAGGGATCCACAAGGATAATAAAAGTCGTACTCCTGGCCCTGCACAGGGCCGTCCCTGAGTCACTTCATGTGCCTGAGAGCAACATCCAAACACATCTTGAACTCAGGCTTGGTGCTGTGACCACTTCCCTGAACCTTTTCCCAACTGTTTCTGTCGTAAAACAGTGCAGCATTTTTTTAAAGTCAGCACATACAGCTTCCCTTTAACCTATTTAGATTTAACTTCTTTCTGTACTAATTCATAAAGAATAAAATGAATATTTATATAAGCTCTTGTTTGCTCACACTTCAGTGCACTCTCATTTCAATAATTTGTATCAGTTTCCATTGTTTTCAGGCAGTTTATGAAATTCAAAACTGGTCCCAAAGAGAGTTTACATAACCTCATGTAAACAGCTTTTAAATCCACATAAAATTTATCACTTATTTGTTTATTTTTATTAAAAAAATAAAAATAAAAAACTATTCAGATTTCAATGGAAAACTTCAGAGCAAACAGAATAAGGGGGATTTTTTTTTTCTGACACTTCCTTGTTTTTAAAATATGGAGTGTCTAATTCTAAGACCAATTCAATTATTCCATATCATGGGGTTGTCTAACACACCTGCTTAATGCTGTGCAAAGAAATATGTAATTGACCTGTCCTTAACATGGGTCTGCTTTCATTCCCTCAGGAGATTTGGAGTTAGTTCCTTTCTTTACCAGGTGGCTACTAAGAAGACAAGGCTAAATAAAGCACTTTGCCCTGGTGGTGGCTGTTAGGTGATGTCATTCTCTTCTGTTGAAGCTATTGCATTTTTCACATTGAACATTCACTGGGATACAGTGAGAGTGAGAAAGAAATTTTTCGGACAGGTTGCATGCTTCCACAAATGCTTTGAATGCAGAACACCAAGAACACTCAATGCAGTAAATGCCAGGTTTACCAAATTGTTGAGCAGCTAAATACTTTGGGCATGCAGTCATGTTCCTAGTGGCTCTGTAAGAACTTCATTATTCAAGAAAACAAAAAACGGAACAATTTCTGTAGAAAGATCTGAGTTCCCCTTCCTCACAGTCCTGAATAACTTACAGACAGGATGTATTTTCAAATACAAAAAAGTAGAGTGGCTTTATGATTCATTGACTACTTATACGCTAGCTAGGAATCTCCTTTCCAAATGGGAAGAAAGTAGATTTGCCCAGCACAAAACAAAGGAGGGAAACTTGTAAGAATGAGAATAAATATCCATGTTACTTATTGCACATTAACTATATTGGGTAGTATTTTATACATACAGTTAATGTTTAGTAGCTAAAATGTTTAGATATCTAGTTTTTCTCATGCAGTTTCAGCATTTTCTTTTGATACCAGGAATTTCAGTGGATAGATAGACAATAAACCCCAGAATTTCTTTTTTCATATCTACTAGTTACTGCACTTTCAGACACATATTTACAAGTCTAAGTTTTATTTTTCTAAACAACTTTTGTTCCTTAGTTATTAGAAGTGGAAGTGATAGTCATAACCCACCACTGATATAAATGTAAAAATGCATTTTTTGCTGTGGAAATGAATGGGTTTAAATTTATGGCACCGTGTATGACATTTTTCTGCTCTTTGAAAAACAGTAAGATTTATTAGATAACTTTTCCTTTGCTGACAATGCTTTATCTGTGTTTAAAATGCAGATAATAAAAGCAATGCATAAACTTAGCAAAATCTGATAAATAAAACAAAAGCTCCACCAAGAGTATGAATGCAGCAGTATAAAAATTTGAAAGGGTATCATAACAACATCAAATTGATAAAGGTTCATTAATTGTTTGTCCTACTGTACTAAGTCATAGAGCAACTGACAAGCATATACATAAAAAGAAGACATCTATGAATTGCAACAGTTTAGTTCAGTATGGAGCACTTTTTAAAATAAATGAGGTAGCAAATAATATGCAGAATAATGAATATGCAACAGCTCTAAACAAAAATTCATAACAAAGCCACAATGATAGAATAGCCTGAAAACTTCCTATTATGTAGACCATATTTATAAATCAAAAGGAGTCCTACAGCACCAAGAACCATGGATGGTAATTTGCTTGAAGAATAAAATCCACATATAGAATATTGTTTATCACACTAGAAAAAATTTTGACTATGATGAGTTCAAAGGTAAACTGTAAGTATCACTCTCATCTGCTTTTATCCCTGTGGTTAACATTAAAAATGGAAAATAATTCCAGAAGAATTGGAAGAAATGGCAGAAGAAACTAGAAAAGCCTGAGTTTTGACTATCTATTTAGATCTCTTCTATCACATATTAGCACAATTTTTCTTACCATTCAGGCCAATGGAACATATAGATAGTCCATTGTTTATTGTACTATTCAGAAAACAAAAGGGATCATCTTTATCTCCCAAATTAACTTATCACAGGGGAAGACATCTCCTTAAACTTATGAGGTATTTTTAGTTTCTGGAAGACTGTTTGAAATTTTTGAAAATAATTTTGTCTGCTTTCTAGGAAGAAAGAGCTGCCTGGATGGATGAGAAGAGAGCAGTGGATATGGTCTACCTTGACTTCAGCCAGGCTTGTATCTCTGCCTCTTAAAATATCCTCATAGACAAAGTCAGGATGTGTGCACTGGATGAGTAGACAATGAGGTGGATTAAGAACTGGTTCAACAGCAGATGCCAAAGGGTTTTTATTGGTGGCACAGAGTTTAGATGGAGGTCAGTCACTAGTGGTGTCCCCCAAGGTTCAATACTGGGCCCAGTAGTGTTTGACTTTCCCATCAATGGCTTGGATGACGGGACAGATGCCTCCTCAGCAAGTTCACTGGTGACACAAAGCTGGGAGGAATGGTCCAGAGAGCTGTGCAGCCCTTCAGAGGGATCTTGACTGGGTGGAGAGATGGGCAGAGAAGAGCTGTCTGAAATTCAACAAAGGCAGAATCCTGTACCTGAAGAAGAACAACCCACTTGTACAGGCTGGGGGCTGACCTGGTGGAAAACAGGTCTTCAGAGAAGGACCTCGAGGTCCTGGTGGACAACAAGCCATCCATGAGCCAGCAGAGTGCCTGGGAGCCAAGGAGGCCAATGGTATCCTGGGATGCATTAGGAAGAGCATTGCCAGCAGGTCAGGGGAGGTGATCCTGCCCCTCTGCTCAGCCCTGCTGAGGCCACGTCTGGAGTGCTGTGTCCAGTTCTGGGCTCCTTAGGACAAGAGAGGCATGGAGCTCCTGGAGCAGGTCCAGCAGAGGGCAACAGGGCTGCTTAGGGGATGGAGCATCTTTCCTGCAAAGAAATGCTGAGGTGTCTGGGCCAGTTTAGTCTTGAGCAGAGATGACTAAGAGCAGATCTCATTAAGGTCTAAAAGTATCTGAAAGGAGGGTGTCCAGAGAATAGAGCCAGGTTCTTCCCAGTGGTTCAAAGCAATAAGACAAGAAGTAAGAGGCAGAAAGTGATGCACTGGAAGTTCCACCTGAATATAAGAAAGAAGTTCTTCACTGTGGAAGAGACTGAGTACTGAAACAGATTTCTCAGAGAAGTTGTGTAATCTCTCTCACTGGAGACATTTATGAGCCATGTGGACACAGTACTATGCCATGTGCTCTAGGACAATCCTGCTGGAGCAGGGACATTGGACCAGATGACCTCCAGTGGTCCCTTCCAACCTGACCCATTCTGTTATTCTGAGATGGTGATGGAAATAGTACTAGTTGACTCTGAGCTGATACACATGGTGTTAACTGGTTAGAGAAGAGAAAAAGATAAACTCAAGGGACCGAAATAGATTCTGAGGAGTTGTTAACATATCATGAGGACAGGTTCACTGGAAATCTAAATATAGCCTTCCAAGTACAGGGCAAGTACATGAACCATACATACAATATCATGGGAGCGGATAAAATAATTAATCAATTAGTAGAAGTCATAGATGTGCCAAGTAGAAAGGGAAAATCTAAAGGAAGTGGCCAGTTTTGGCATGTTTTTGTTTTCACCTGGTGTCATCTTTTCCCTCATGAGAAAAAGATGTTTTGGCTTAGAGTGAGCAGATAGGTCCTTCAAATACCTCTTGTCAAGAGACAGTAAGTGAAAAAAAGGTCTTATCAGTATTGGTCCTTTATGTGAGGAGGAAAGACGCATTTTTTTCCCCTACTATTTTATCAAGCATCTAGTAGGGATGTCCTATTCCAGACAAGATGTGTGGGATTTACTTCAAATAAAGAAAATAAAGAGCTACACTCTTCATATCAGGCCCCTAGGGAAAAAAATAGCAATGATGTAAAATAAATACAATGCAAATGATCTCTTTCAGGTAGCTACTTTATGATTACAGGAACGATGTCCAAGAACAGCCCACTTCTCTGCAATGAGATGAGACTAACTCAAATGTAGAGTTCCACAATTTAGATCTGTCATTAGCTAAATATAAATGAATGTTGAGATATACAGTCAAATATATAGAACATATATATATATACGTATAATAGTATGTTTCAAGGTAAAATATCCACCTTTTTTGTTGTTTTGCATGAAAAAAAGGAACAGCTCAAGTCCCCATTTCTTTCATTTTCTCTAATCAGATCATTTTGGAACAAATTCTGTCACTTAGGTTAATGAAATACAGAGATCTAATGTCCTATGTATTCTGCAAGAGCTTATAAATACAACAAGTAGGAAATGGCACTGTATAATTTTTTCTTTTGTCAGAAATTGTGTATGCTGAAGAAAAACTTAGGTTCTAAAAATGTTTTCTTCTGCAAACCTGCTGAAAAAAAAAAGTATTTCCTGATAAACTAGCAAAGGATTAGCCTGCTGTCACAGAAATTGGAAATAACAAGTGCTGCAAAGTTGCTGTACTTAAATTATTTGCAGATCGCAATGACTTTGAAACTTTGTAGTCATAGTTGGCTCTGGGCACCCTGCTGCTTTAGGCAATCTTCAGCATTCCACATTTTTAGCTGTCTCATTTAGTTTTATTTTTTTTTACTGTATTTCTGATTTTTTTCCCAACCAATTAAAACTGGTGTGTTTTCTATGAAGTTTTTTTCTTCTTTTTTTCTCTTTTCTTTTGTCTGCTTGACTGATAAAAGGTTCTTCTGTTAAAACCTTGTAAGTTGTCTTTGAAGAGCACCATTTTCTCACCATCCTTTTTTAACCTTGCCTCGCTCTCTCTGTTAAGTAGCATTTAATTTGCATTTAGCATGCTGGTATCCAACAATTTGTTTGCTTCAATAATTTAATGTTACACAATATGCTTCTTCGATCTCAACATTTCCTCTTAGTTATTCTTTCACTTCTTTATTAGTTCTTCCACATCATGTTCACACCTTCCTGAAATACCTTATCTGTTTTTCTCAGTGTTTGCACAAACTGATATGATCATTCAAACTTCTCATTCTGTATTCCATAAACACTAAACTACTCCCCAGTTAAGGCTTGAACACAGTCATATCTTGAACAGATATTACACAGATACAAATTTTCTCTATAGGCACAAAACGGTGTTTGTTGGGGATTTTTGTTTGGTTTGTTTTGCTGAGTTTCTTTCTTTTCTTTTTCTAATATGTTGTGCTGGTTTCATCTCAAGTTAATTTCTTCTCAGTGGCTGTTACAGTGCTGTGTTTTGGATTCAGACTGAGAATGGTGTCGATAACACACTGATGTTTTGGTTTTTGCTGAGTGGTGTTTATACTTAGTCAAGGACTTTTGTCTCATGTTCTGACAGTGAGGAGGAATGCAAAAGAAACAGGGAGGAAGCACAGCTGGGACAGGTGACCTGAGGTGACCAAAGGAATATTCCACACTGCAGAACACCATGCCCAATGTATGAATTAGGTGGAGTTACCACAAGGATGGCCAATCAGGGTTTGGGATGGGGGATCTGGCCTCAGTCAGCAAGTGGTGAGCAATTGCAGTGTGAATCACTTGGTTTTCTTTCCTTTTTCTTATAATTATTATTATTATTTAACAATGTACAATTATTATTGAATTTTAATTTATTTTCAATTACTAGACTGTTCTTGTCTCAACACACAAGTTTTATTTGATTCTCTTTCAATTTCACTGTGTTGGGCAGTGGAAGAAAAGGGACTTGGGAAAGTGGCTGTGTGGTGCTTAATTTCCAGTTGTGTTTAAAACAACACATGACAAGACAGGTGGGAGTTTTCTTTTGCTTACAAACAAAACCTTCAGTTTTCTTTCAAATAGGATGACACCCTAAGGCATTTTCTCAGAATGTGTTTGGCGAAAATTCTGCAAAAATACTTAATACCGAGTTCCACTGCTGTATCCTGTTGGCATCCCAGTATCTTATCCACACATTGAGTATCTTATATATTCATACCTCAGAAATTTCATTTTATGTACATTGATTCACTTTGTTTGATATAAAAGAGTAATTTCATCAGTGAACCCCAGAGCACAGATAATATCAGAACATCTGTCTGACCTGCTGTAAACAAATGTTGAAATTCCCCACAGTCTCTTGGTTGTACCATGTGACAAGCTGGAGCTAAATTCCAAGTCAGATGCTTGAGATTCTGCAGCATTCACTGCAGTCAGTGAATATGTTTTGGTAGTTTCATCAGCGTTTCTAAACAAAGTTTCACACTGAATGAACAGGAATTAGTAGTACAACCTGCATATCACTTTTCTATTTATTTATATAATAGTTCTTGTTACGTTCAGTGTCATATTCACAGTTTTGTAGGTTCCTATTATCTTCTTAGCAAAAAACTCCAAACCAAACACCAGAATTACTTAACATAAATTTACCTAATGACTGAACATGGTTAAATGGAGAATTAGAAAACTGATTGGAAGAGTTGATTTTCCCCCACTTACGCCCCCTTCCCCGAGTTTTTTTACTTCTGCAATTATCTATCTTATTTTAAGTTTTGGAAAATAGCCACTGTTTTGTGATCTCTTAGCTTAGGCTTATAGGTCCAAACATCTAGGCTAGGAACTATTTTTTTTTAAATAAACACCAACAATTGAAATCTAGTAGGACCTTCAGCCTCAATTTTTATATTAGAGCTAAAAAGAGTTGCAATATTGTACACATGCTTCTGGAAACCACTATCATCTCAGTTGTATAACAAAGCTCAGGTTTTTCTGGTATTAAAGTTATGGTTTAGAATTTTTTCATTTTACTTAGCACTTTAAAGGACAATGAAGGGTATTTTAAAGTTTATTGATTTTGTTCTATTTTGTTTATGCCATGGTTGTAATTTGGAAGAGCTTTTATTGATTCTTTTAATATAATTGCATGTCTATCACTTAAATTTCCATTACCTTGCACTATTTACTGCCAATTACCCCTGTGTTAAGTGGTTATAAAATTATTCCAATTTATGCTAGTAGCTTATACTCATGCTATATAGGTAAAAATGATTATCAAACAGTGCAAAACTGGTAAGAAATTGACCTTTGATATTAAAAATATGTTGATTAAATGTTTATGGCATTTATGAAAATTGCCATCAAGTTTGGAAAGACAAGTTTTTTGTAAAATCAAAAAGTAAGAAAGAAAGATTCTATTCCACGAGACTTTCAAAATAAGAAAGGTGTTACAGAACCACTCTGGAGTGTTAAAAAGTTGAATCTTATATTATCACTGGAAAATTAAAGAATATGCATGAGGAACTGGGGTCAGATTAACTAGTCATGACGCAATTAATGGGCAGAATGGACTGTAAACACTGACATGGAAATTTCAAAGATGACCACATACATAGAGCCTTTGAGTATCTGCAAGAGGAATAAATTACAGGGTAAAAATTCTCAACAGAATTAGATAAGCCACCAGGTATTCTTTCATCCTGAAGTATTATTTTATGGAGCTCCAACCCCAAATCACAACCATTTCGTATTTTTATACTTTCAAGAACAAGTCCTTGAGTACACTATTTTTTTTCCACACAGAGAGCAACAATACCAAATCCAAGAAATTTCCTTCTGCCTATGCTACTGACTAAAATTTAGTCTGGAAAAGAAGTAGCCATTTTCTAAAGCTAACAGCTGAATATTATTCAAGGAATTTGTCACCCAAAGTGTTCCAATAGAGACGGATGAGATACCTTTTTCTTCATGCAGCAATAGCCAATCTTTATTCTTCACAGCTCATATTTAAATAGTTTTCTAAAAGTATCATGTTTAATTCTAATTGGTTAGTAACTTGATGCTATCCAGACCATCGGTTAGTAGTTCCTAGACTACGTGCTCATCAAAAGCTTTCTTCTTTAAAGGTCTTTACAATCTTTTTTTATGGATGCAGAATTATTCTCAGAGTCACAAATTCCTTTCTCACGGGTACAGGCTGACAGGCCGATTCTCACAGATAGTTGTCAGGCCAACTGCTAGTTGTACTTATAGCAGGCCTGAACCATGATTTTAAAAGGGTAACAAGGCTCTTATTTTATAAAGTTTTACCTATATGCTACTCCGAGGGAACAACCAAGTGGTAACAAAAAGAGTTAACGAATATGTTAGCTGAGGCTTGTATAACAGCAATTTTCTGGGTAGAAGGTACTTTTAGAAACAAGCTAATAAGATTGACTTACTTGCTGTGGAAATAAATGGGAACATGAGGGAGAGATGAGGGATAACAAGAAGTAAGTTATGATATGTGAAAAAAAATATGTCTGTCTAAAACCAGGACCAAAGTATCCCATTTTTTTAATGCAATCACCTGCTTATTTCACCTTTGGCTGAGAAGACTGGGTCTGCTTAGACTAAGCCCTCTTCTTTCCTCACATTTTATTTGCAAAGGTCATCACTCTTTCTGCTGAAGGAGGAGGAAAGGATTTTGTGTTTATATATATTCTCCATTTGTCCTTACCCATGTCACCTTCAACACTGAGGAAAGCAGAACAGGAAAACCTGAAACCTCTTTGCCAACCTTTCTTGGTTTGCTTTTTCTTTTTGTGCAGAACTAAAAGCAGACTGAATCCCTCCTTCACAGTACTCACAAAAGTAAGCAGGATTTTTTCTGGCATTGAAAAAAAATTGCAAAGGAGAATAAAGAGGAGGATGAAGAGAGAGTGAAATTTCTACAGAAGGGCTGGCAAGAAAAAGAAATTCTCATAATCACTGACATCCTTCATTACCATATTTATCCAAAACCATTTGTTAGAACCCAGTCATATTAGAAGAATCTTGAAAGGCCAGGAATATTTCAAAGACATTTTTCCTACTTAAAACCTGATCCTCACCTTTGCCTCATGATCATTCCCACTCATCTGTCCCATCTGTAAAATCCAACCTAGTTTTAAATACTGAGAAGCACTGAGCCACTCTGAAAGCATTTTACTGGGTAAAAAAGGTCTTCTACATATAGCAGTATTTGTAGCTATATCCACTAAGTGAAGAAAATTTAGAGAGCGAATTTTGAGGTAACAAGTCAAATATAGATATATGCTTACTGTAAAGCATGCACAAATACTCATCTATTATACATTCACTATTCCTTTTGCAATCCTTTGCATTTTTTAAGATATAAGAATAGAAGCAGGCATCTTCTGTTCTATTGGGAACTTACTATGAGGTCTTAAGAATATACTTAGTCTTTGAATAGATTTGGACTTACATATTTTTGAAATAATAATGATAGTTCCTTATTCTTTTCTTTATGTTTTTTGCTTCTAATCCCTGAAGTTCTACAAGTGTGAATGACTACTTAATCTGAATTCAAAAAATGCTTATATCCATATAAATTCAGATTTGTTTGTTCACTAATTGAATCCCTGAATAACAATAACACTGGAAATGCCACAAGAAAATACTGCAGTTTGTTGGCAGAAAGTACTTAGAAATAAAATGTCAGTTTGCTAGGTATTTGGCTTAATATTCTGTTATTTTTAATCCAATTAATCTTACTGGTTTTGATTCAGCAGAAACAATTGTCCCAGGTTGTCTAGAAAGTTAATTGGAAAGTTCACATGTGTGATCTGAAGCTTCAGTGTCTATTTCATCTCAGTGTCTTGTTTAGCTCCAAGTTTTGGCATAGCCCTTAGCTTTTGCTTTTTTGCTTTTAATGTTTCTAAAATACAAACTCTAAAGAGTGAATTTCAATTCATAAAATATTCTCCACCTTTGATTTCTTTCACTTTAATGTGGAAATATTTTATATTGTACCAAGCTGCAAATACTCAGCCTCGAACCCTCAGTTGCATTACAGTGGTAAGCACATTTCTGACAACCGTCTGCTTAGACCATACTTTCTTCTGATTGGTCCATTTAAAATTAAAATAATGATAAAAGCAAGGAAGTTAAGACAAGAACTATCAGGCAGTTGAAGCCATGATAAAAGCAAGGAAGTTAAGACAAGAACTATCAGGCAGTTGAAGCCATAATTTTACTGTAATTTTTATAGCTTGCTGCTGTGTTTGCTGATGCTGCAAGGAGACATTGTACAATGATTCGGAACTAATGCAAAGTATGTGAAGTATCCCTACATCAATAAAGATATGTCTAGTTATCTCTGGTATATTTTCTTATAACAATTAGATAAAAATACTTTAAAAATACTACTTGTATCCTTTATTCCAATATCCATAAGTTGTTCTTGTTGTTCTAGCTCTAACATATTTGGATGCACATTTGATACACTCATATACCCTTCATCTCACAAATGATTTATTCAAATAATGTTAGGCCTTAAAAAGATTTTCATTGTATATTCTTCAGCTGTTCTTTCTCCTATATTTTTTTCCGAAAGTCAAGCATTTTCTGAACAGTTTTGCAGCTTAAAAATATTTATTGACAGGAATAATATTTATGAGTGCAAGTAAATATATCCAGAAATTAGTGTTTCAGCCTTTTAGAGGGTAAGAATTCTGCACAACTTGTGATCTATGTCTGCACAGTGTGCTCTCACTAATCCAAATCCTTGAACTTCATCCCATTGCAGGTGACTGGTCTGTATATTCAGTATATATCTAATTGACCCTGGGAGTCCACACTACATGATTAAAGTCCAATGTTATGATGAGAACAGGAAAAACTATCGTTATAAACTCATGACAAAATACACAAAAAATTGTGTAATCAGGCATAATGTGACTCTCTTTAGAAGTTTCTTCTAGTTAGAAAGATTCTGCTGGTTGTTGAAGATGACTTCCCTTGAATAAAAAGCAGAGTATCAGTAAGGTAGGCTCACCGTTCTGAATTTCAAATTAATTCAGTGCAAAAAAAAAAGTATTTCAGATAATTCTTCACTTGTGCCATATGTTCTGTCTGCCTTCAGCAAACAACAGATTTGGTGTGTTTTATCTTGTTCTTTTCTTTCATTCTCAAGTCAGTGATTATCTCATATAATAATTTTCAGCATGAGTTTTTACATGAGAGTCTTTGTCAGGTTCTCAGTGGAATAACTTTGAGATGCTAACACACGTTTACACATCTACACCAATGACTTGTTCTTGCCTGTTGTTGCTTAATGAAACTGTTTGGTGTTCTATAACTGCATAGAAAAAAAAATTTTATAAGGAAAGACAGTGCTACATTTTTTACTGTGAACAACCAAGACTGCTAGTGTGTGAAATAGAGAAGCTACTGTGCTTAAAACCTCCCTTACAAGAAAGGTTTGAGTAGTGGTAGTGTTGGTAATGTACAGCTTCATGGTGCAAGCTGGTTCTAACCCGCACTTGAGCTGCAAACACAGCAAGGAGTGTGTCCCACAAGCACAGCACTGGCACTGCTGGTCCAGCAGTTGTTCAGACCTAGCTCAGCTGCAGGTCCCAGGAGCTCGCAGGTGACCCTGACAGGCTTCCATGCCCCAAGGCTGCTCTACAGGGAGCTCCCACTCTCTAAACCACCACTGTCACATTATTGCCCCCATTTTCTTTGAGAAGCATGATGTTGTGTGGCATATAGACCAAGACTTTCCTTAATGTGCTCACCCGTTGTGCCACTTAGGTTTTGCTGGTTTTGTTTGTGCACACTCCCAGAGCAAGTTCTTTCCTGAGAAAGCCTCTTTCCCTGTGCAGTATTACTTTCTGTTTTGCTCTGGTTTCTTCTGAAGTTCAAAAGTTCAAAGCCCAATCAACAATATAATGATCTTAGTAGTTAATTTCTCTGAAACAAGGATAGAAGTGAATTAAATTAAAATTAGGTAGATAAAAATTAGGTATAAAATGTGAATATTGATGGAATGTGCCATATTCTAGTTTGTGTAAGATATACTTAATAAAACATACTTTATGTATCCCTGCAGAAATAGATAATGTAACATGAGACTGTGTCATTATTAGTATTAGTAAATTAACTGTTGTCAGGAAGTGTAACTAGCTTCCTGGATGTTCAAATCCAGTCACCCACAGCTATTAAATCAGAAGCATTCTGGTCTTGTTTCATCCTAGACCACTCAACACTCCCAAATAATGTCCTGAGACACCTTGGCATTTACCACAGAACATCTTTCCTAATACATAGTTTGGATATGGTTACCTTGTTACAGTAAAGAAGAGAATTTAACACGGATTTGGTAATACATAGTTTGGATATGGTTACCTTTTTACAGTAGAGAATTTAACATGGATTTGAACTGTTCTGCAAGTATTCACAGTTTTGCTGATAGAAGGTCACAAGTCTGATTAATTTACTATTTTAGGCACACACTGAGTCTATTCCAGTGGGTTGCCACTACACTGTGTAGTCCTCTTCATTTGCTTTTCTGCATTTCAATGTTGTACAAAACCTGGAAGAATTTGAATAATAAATATTGAGAAAGTCCTAATTCCTAATATCTTTCAACCCAGAAAGCATCTGGGACATGTAAGAGCTTGTAATTACTCAGGCAAAAAAAGTAGGAGTTCAAATCAATCTTTAATATCCCAGAACATCATCTGACCCTCTCTTTCTTTTCTATATGACAGGTACTGTAGATGTAACACGTGGAATATTTCTGTCCAAACATGGTTGTCTTTATCTGAGCTGACATACTTACACTCCCTTTATAGCCACTGCAAGAGAATTAATTTCTCTGGAACACGGTGCTGTCCTTGACTATCCTTCTTAGTAGACTCCTAGGCTAACACTCTCAGAGAGGGATGAGAAACCCATGACCAAGGGAGGTCCTGTTTGAGGTTTCTCAAATTGCAGTGATGACTATATTCAGGAAGTGGCTTGCCTTTAACTGTCAGTAAAATCAAGATTGCTATCCAGCTGAGAACATATTTACTTCAAGACATAGGAAACAGCTTGCAAGACTCATGACTATATTGGCTAGGTTTCCATTAAATTTAGAAATTCACACATTTAACTCATCCAGTAAGTTTTAGATTGAGTCTACTTCATCAATTTGCTCATTTCCATGAAATCGTTTCTTAAGGGACTCTCTCCAGGCACTGGAGAGCAGTGGTGAAAATTTTAAAATCAAAAGACAGCAGAGAAAATATGTATCCTGCAAAACTAGAACCCATTCTAAAACTTCGCACCACTCATTTCTGCTTTATAATCAATAAACGTGCAGTACCCTCCAAATTCTGTTTTATTTTCCTCAGAAGAAAGACATGCGCTAGCTGGAAGTGATCCATGCATGTCATTTCCCTGTGTTTGAAGCATAGATACTGGAAGGAAATAGTATTGTGATCACCTACGTTATAACCACATAGCTTCACTTACTTTAGGTTTTCTCTCTTTTAGGTCAGCCAAATAATGTTGAGAGAAATTAGCCACAATGTCACTGTCATAAGATTATGCATTCAAATGAGGTTGGAAATCAGTAAAATCTTTTGTAGACACCTAAGCAATTAATCTTGTTTACATGCAATTATTGCACACAATTATTTCTAGTAGTAAATGTCTAGCACAAGAAAAACACTGACTGTATCACTGCAATGTAAATGATTTAAAATGAAAATTTAAAAAAAAATCTAAATTTTCTTGAGATATGCTTATTTTTCTTTTTGTGACTACTGTTTTACTACAACAGAACAAGCAAAGAAAAGCACAGCAGTAAGCCTGCTAGAATCTACTTCAGCATGAAAAGTTAAAAGCCCAGTTTTACTAGCTGGCCATGGAAATTTCTCACAGGTCAGTGGAAGATAATAGAGTGATTACACTAGACGACACAACAACCAGATATTTTGAACAATCTCAATAGAAGAGCTAAAGGCAAATATGGAATCATTTCCAATTCATAATCAATTGAAATTAAATTATTAAATGTCTACTGATTTTCAGCCCTTCAGGGTGTTATTTTATTTTATTAATCCATGGAAAAGCAGCTGTGATTGCAACTTTCTACATTCTGATAATGGACCCTTCCAGAGCAACATAAAAAACTCACAGAAATAAACACAGCCAGGTATTCATGTTTTGTACTTTGCTGTGATATTTTGTGCATCACGCTGTTACATTCCTGCAACTCAGCAAGGAAACACATCTCTTTCTTGGATAAAAAAATAAAAATCTATAAATTAGTGTTCAAGCACCATAGACATAAAAGAGAACTTTAATCAATATGCTACTCTGAAGAGCAAGAGCAAGACCTAGACAGAAAGAAGTGGCTAACACTCTGTTTCAATTACTTCCTTGGTGTCAAGGTCCCAAGAGCACCAATGGTTTGACTGGACTTCTGGCTTCACCTCAGACCTGAATTCCCATTCAGCATTTGAAGATCACCAGACTTTCAATGATGCCCTAGCCTGCTCACCTTGTTCATCTATCACAGGACAGATGGTCTTCCAGTGCTCTGGCAGCTGAGGGCATCACCCCATGCTGTGGCCAACCTCAGCTGCTTGCTGACCTTTCCTTGTACTCCTGCATTTGATGCTCCTGGGTGGTTAGTTCTGGCCTTCTTCAGCCAGATCTTGGCCCTCATGCAGTCCTGGTCCCAGCATCCCCAAACTGACCACCACAGGCTGGTCCCCACAACACAGAATCCTGTAGGAGGCTGCGAGCAGCCTAGAGAGGCATCTTGCAACCCAATGTGTTCTGTAGCACATCCTGCACTTACTGTGATCCCTTCTGCCACAACAATATGAGGGTGTAAGTCAGATGTGATTATTCATCACCACCTGCCCAAAGGCTAACCAAGCAGATGCTGGCTACTCAGCAGGAGTAATTTCATAGCTCTTGTTTGGGTAATCCCTGGCACTGATGTCAGTGATTCTGTGCCATGGATCCCCAACAACTTCTACATTAACTTTATTGTAAGGCAGCACACATGTGTTCTTCTTTGCAAGTAAGGCAAGAAAATATCTGAATATTTAGTCAAATATAACTTTTCACTAAAAATACTTTTTTCTCATCTTTATTTCCATGGTAAAAACTGGTTTTTAAGATGAAGACTTTGGGATATTACAGCTATTTTTACTTAATAATTCAGACCTCATATATGTGGTCCCAAATATTTCCATTTTAAAACAGATTTATTTAAAAAATACTTCGGTGTGAAAAAAATAAATTATTATTATATTAGCTCTAGTATTTGTTTGTATCTCTACTGAAAATATTTCGTGTGGATTAGATAATAACAGGTTTTTGTTATTTCTTTAAAGACATAGATTTCACTGAAATGACAGCTGAAGAGACTACAAGAGCTCTTAGTCAGAATAATTACATATTGAAGATAGTTGATTAGTCTCCAGAATGCTAATCAAATAGAAAACAAAAGAAGCTGGAGTGTCACCAAACCTTGTAGATCTGCACTGAAAGAATTTATCAGATGATGTGTTATACAACCTATGTACACTAAACATCCATTTACTATTCAAGATGTGAAGCACAGCCACATGCCACAGAGACGTCATCTTGCAAAAACTTCACTGACCTTGCTGAGGAATGACTCCTTCCTGGCTCTGTATTTTGTAATCCTTGAACTCTTAGAAAAAGCCATCAGGCAGCAGGGCAGTACTGACTCATCCTGAATCATCTGCAGCTGTGGTCATTTGTCCTTTCAGAAAATGAGAAAACCTAATCACATCCCCACATCCCCCCTACCTCTTTAGTTAAATAACCTGAAGGAGTATTTCCTGTTTATTTTGGTTAAATGGCTCAAATAATTAACAGGAAATTTTCTCAGAAGAACCAATTTGCTCTATTTTGAAAGGTAATTTTGTTGAAAATGCAGTTTAGCATACCTAAGAGTTAAGAGATTGTGCTGCAAGGAAGAACCACTGTATTATTTCTGTAAATACACATAAATTAGTTGAAATACTGCTCCAAATAAGAACAGGGAACACCTTGTTATGTACATCACTCAATTTGACTTGAAATCTCTACCAGGAGCAAGTCGATCATGTACCTTATATGCCCACTCCAGAACTTAATTAGCTTAAGTCATCTAAGCTTAAGTGAACTTAATCATCTTGGTTCCCTGACTGCAGCTTCCAGGCTCTCAAGGTAAAAAACCCTTCTTGCATAATTTTTTTTCACAGTTTAGATATCTGTGTTTCCTCACAATTTCTTCAGTCATACTAATACAGTTTTTGCTTAAACTTTTACAATAACTGGATTTTCAGTATTGTATTTCTTCTCTCCATGAAATAGCAACATTAAAATAGAGTACAACTCCCCTTTTGCTTTGACTCAAAAAAGCAGTTTTTCCTCTATTTATTTCCATCATATATCACATTATGCAGGCTGTTTTCAAGGAGACTGGCTGGGGACTTCCTGCAGCTGTGCGTTGTCTGTCCAACACCTCCAGTTTTCTCAAGGTTACTTGCTATTATTTATTCAAGAAAATATTTTCCTTCTACCGGATCCCAAAATGAATCCCATGCCATAGGGAGGAGACTATATGTGGAGGACTTCTTTTTTACTGCTGGCAACCCACAGAAGTTATCAAACTACACCAATTTATTTCAATGTGCATGTGAGATTTACCAGGGTCAGTTTTAAGCAAGTAATCAAAGGCATGCTAGTTTTGGAACACGTACAGCTGTTATAAAGCACATCTCCTTGTCTCCAGAAGTTCAGGTTTTCTTCCAACTTCTTTGTGCAGCTTAGGCATTTATATTCTTATTTTATTTCTCTATGATTTTGTGTGCTTTTTGTGATGTGTTTTGGGGTTGGCTTGGTTGGGGTTTTTTTGAGGGGTTTTTGGTGTTGGTTTTTTTTTTTTCCTTTTCTTTATTTCATATTAGATTATTTTACTAAAGGCTATGAAAATTAAACACAAAAAATATTCTACAAGAGAGTCTTAGAAAAAATGACAGATGAAGGAATTCTAGTAACCTGATCTGTGAACACAGTGTATGAATACGACTGCTCCCAGGATTATCACAAGAGAACCATTAGGATTATTCAACAAAATAAATTCTTTCCATAATGTCATACACACTAAACGGGTACAGAAGTAACCACGGCGTGGAGGAGGAACCGAAATTTAGAACACAGTAGGCAGCAGAGTGTGGGACCTATTACATTTTTAGGGGAAATAATAAAGCAGGGTAAATAGAGGGCTGAAGATGAATTAAGATTAATAAATACAGAAGAAAAGAGGGTAAAAGGCATACATAAGTATTGGCCACCGTTGAGCAAGTGCTAGTTGATATGACTGTCTGGTTTGGTCCTGCTTGACCGTTGTAGCTCATCCTATATTCATATGGATTTCTAGCTATCTTATCTGAACTTTAGGTCATTGGACTTCATGTGTGAGTATTAGGGAAGGTCACTTTAAGTTAAATTGTGGTTGTAAGATAGATGTCTGAGTGCCAGCTGCTAGAGGGATAAACTATAGGGCTGAAGGAGGAGATAAGGGTGTGAGTGTACTGGGTAAACGGAAAGCTTTAAATCAGCTCCTGGAGAGAAGGTGTTATTCCTGGAGATGTGTATACTCTGCTATGGAACCTCCATTCTGATCATTCAGTGAGGGCAAAAATGACTAAGCTGTGCTGTTTGTATTCTTGTGGGTGCCAAGACAGGCACTGCTCTCTGTGCTGTGTGGTCAGCATTGCTTGTACCACGTGAGTGCCTGTGGGAAAACATCTGCAACCTACTGAGGGGCTGGACACAGGGACCGGGAACCACAGCAGTCTCCCTTTGATCCAGCTAGGATGGGAGGACTACCCTGGTGCTGAGAATCTGCACAGACTCTGCTGCAGCGGACCAGGATGGAGATCCACCCCAGGTTCCAGGAATCTCATCATGTCTTCCACTTCTAACGCATACAAAATTCTTAAGACATGCTATTTTATAATGCTGAACATTATTAAATCAAAAGGTATACACTCTTAAATGCTTAAGAAGTCAAAATGCACAATGGCTACACAACTGTCTTGATCAATCAGAAACATCCTAATCAGTAAAACAGACAACGGGACTTTTAGGCTTTTGAAAAACACTACTGTTCTTGATCCCACGTGAAGCAACATTCATTATGGGTTTACCCTCTAATTCTTTGTTGATGTAATCCACACCTATAAATCCTCAGGCAGCTACATCAATCTGTAGTTCTTGGTGTATTTAGAATATTAGAGAAGTATTTCTTCTCTATTTTTAATCTTGTTTACCAAAGCTTGGTGAGTATTACAGAAGGGACTGGAAAGTTTAAGAGTTTAATTTTAGCAGATACTTTCTTACTTGCCCTGTTAGAGATGTAAACTTTGTGTTGCAACTTATAATTACTGGCACCTATTTGTTTGAAAAAAACCAAACACCCAAGAAGAAATGTAGATAGTTTCAACTTAATTAATGTTATTATGTGCAAATTTATTAATAGCATCTCGCAATGAACTTGGAAATTTTCAGAAACTTAATTTTTTTTTCAAAGACTCCTTGGGTTTTTTGGGTTATTCTTTTACAGATAATTTTAAGTTTCTCTGCAATAGCCTCTCCATAGCAAGACCCTCATACAGCTCCTTTGCATATCGCCGCAGGTAAAGGACCCTTAGTCTCACCTAAGTAATTGACAGTATAAAAATAGTGATTAATTATAGGATAAAATGAGATGTTAAAAAATATTACTAAGGCCATTGATATCAATGGCAGAACTCTCTTGCCCCAAAGCAGCTGATCCAGACAAAGTATACAATTATTGTATGATTAAAAATCTGAAATGTTTAGTATTTTGACAAATCGGCACAAAATTCATGGCTGGGCAAATTCATTGCATGTCAGTGTGTTATCTGAAGACCTGGAATCAAAAACTGAAAGTCCTGTGCCTGCAGCTCTGTGATTGAGGGTAATGTGGCATGGGAGTGCTGGTCTAGATCCAGACAAGTTTACTGCTGCTTCTAACAGGGGTTTAGTTTCAATGTGTTCCTGGGGATTTGGGAACTGCTGATATTTCAGAAATATTGCAAAGATTCTTTTTGAAGACATTGGATTTCAGAGTGTCTGCTATATGAGTTCTTTAGATAATCTCAATTTTGCTTCAGACCAGTTAGTATATAAAAAGAATACTGTAAGATATTAAAATGAAGTACAAGTCATATCCTGCAGAAGTCCTTAGGCTAAAATTTAATCTTACAGAATATTCAAATAATTTAAATAACAAATTTGTAAACCTTTTAGTAATAGTCATGGACAATAACTTCCTCTTGAATTGGCATAATTTTTCCAAATGCACTTTATGCTATTAATTGTGCACCTCCTCAACTGAACTGCAGCCGTAAGCAGTAATAAATGAAAAGGCATTACTCTAGCGGATGAAAAAGGTTAAATTTGGTGGCTAAATTTATCTCTTGTGCATTTAAAGAGCCAAACTCTTTAGGCAATCAAGATAATTTTCCAAATATTTTGAGAATCAGTCTTGTACGTCTCAGCTTTTCACCAATGTAAGAATAACACACAGAAATAGACATGCTCCAGCCAATCAGAACTCAGAATAACTGAACAGCTATTGATGTGTACCTGTATGGGTTTTCCCTAAGCTATGCATTTCTCTGCACACTCATTGGTTGAGCTTATCTGATTTGCATAATCACTGTACAGTTATTTCTCAATAGTTCAGGCTGGTCAAGCTGTTTACCAGCAACAAAGATGCAGTCTCAGCTTCTCTTTCTCTCCAAATGATGTAGAAAAACTCTAAAATTTACATGAAAGAATAGAATAAAATATTCAAAAAATCAAATAAAATGGAGCTGTCAAGCTGTTCAAAGGAAAACTATAACAAAGACTTGATTTACTGGATTATTCTTATTTCCATAAATATACCCCTCCCCATCCTAATCTTTATCTTGTGCAAGCAGGTCAACAAGGTTCTTGTTCTCACAAGAATTGTAAGATTTCTATGTACTTCTTCCTAGCCTCACTGGGAGAATTCCACTCCATCCCTTCTGTTTAGTAACATATGTAATTATTTCTGAGGAAAGAAGTACTTGGCAGACGAATGGAAAATGTTAAAAAAAAAAAATGGAAAGAAATGCAAATAGGAATGTAGGCAGAATTTAGTAAAACGAAGTCTTGGACAAACATATGAGAAGATATACAGCATGGATGGAAAGATGCCTCTGTATTTTAAAATAAAGTTTAGAGTTGGTCCATTTCCATCATTTATATTTGAATACACTTTTGCCCATATTTCACTTAGGAACTTTCCACTATCACCAGCTTCATGACCATGTTCAAGTAGCCTTATGTCAGTCTTATTGAAATCTACACAAAGATTGAACTCTGTTAATTTAATGAAGTTTAAATCTAGAATGGATTACTTGTTTCTTATCATAATTTCTATTCCATAAAATGACCACAATTAAGGTAATCTGGATTTTCAAAATCTTTTCATTATTAGTGAAGATTTTTAATCTCTAAGAGACTAAACTATGACTTCTTTAGATTATCATATTTTTGTTTTGTTCTCCCCAAATTGCCTTTAAATACAAATATTTATTGGTCTGACAGTGTCAAGAATAAGGAGAGAAAATAAGGGTGGGTAAAACTGACAATTTCTTTATTGCAACCACACAGAGGAACTGTCTAAAATTGTGATGCCAATGTTTCTTGATCCAATACAATTGACAGATAAGAAGAGAGTTCAGGGTGAAAAATGAAATCAGAGTGTGAAGTTGTGATGAGACTTATTTATATTGCTTATCACAAATGCGTCCATCTCACCACAGAAAAGAATGCAAATAAGTTCTTCCTTTTTAGCTTCTCGTGGGCATTACAGAAAACTCAAATTAAATTGCTTAATCACTGCTGTTTTAAGCCCTCAACTCTCGACAACGTGTATTTGCCTCCTAAATACAGTGGGCCTCAGGCACTGATTACCTGGGCCCCTGGTCTATATCTCCTCATTTCCTCTTACCGTATTTATGGCCATGGAACCTACATAAACATCTAGAGGTAACTGAATATGCTACTTCCGTTACACCTTCTGTAACTAGATATTATCTCTTGCAATTCAGGCATATATTTTGGTGATAGTTGTTATTATGAGATTTTAGAAAAGATTGCTAACTAACAAATATGATTCAGGTTTTGTTAGTTAGACTGTGTCATTCCGTCTTTATTCTTTAGCAATCTTCACAAATATAAAAGTAAATTTCTTTAGAGAAAACTCTCCTGGAACATTTAGGTATATTATTTAATCCATAAAGGTGATTGTCCATCTTGTCCAGAAGCAAAATTTAATTTTTGAAAATATTATTCTTTTTTCCTCATTTAAAAAAACCCCAAAACTTACTGATTATTTTACCTAGAAAAAATAAAACACAAACAAAACCAGAAAAGCTGAATCACAAACCCAAAACCTACCAAGTTTGTGAGTCTGTAAAATTAGTGTCCTAATTTGCAGAGGTCAAAATCCCCCCTATCAGAGTGCAATGTTGCACCTTTTCCTCCTGTTCCACTGTGACAGATACTTACCATTTGGCTGATCACCTGGTAGCAATGGATTTCCCACTTCTGTGGGATATATTTCTCCACAGTATATTCAGAACATACTTCTCCACAGTATATTCTGAATATTGTATTTATGAATTAATTTATTATTTTGGTCTATAAAATAATGGTTTGTAGGTTAGTTTGGAGGAAAGTTTCAAAAATGTTTACAGATGCAATGCAAAATGCAACATACTTCTCTCATTATTCTTATCTTTCTCAATTACTCAATTAACACCTCTGTCCAGCAGTAGAGTGTTAATCCCCTTCATCTGCTGTATATTCAAGAAACTAAGGATAATACATGACATATCTAATATGTCCAGAGAACTACTCCATCAGTGACAAAATCTTGCATGAAAAATTATTACATATAATGGTTCAAAACCAGCTGTTTGCATATTCCCCGCACAATCAATATTTAATATTATAAGGTCACAATTGTCAGAAGATAAGTAAGATAAATGTAGGATAAAATCTTCTAGCTCATGTGCAGGAAGAATTAAACACCCAAGTTGATGGTTAAATTTCCTTATTTTTATTCTTGAAGTTCCTGCTTTACATCACTGTGCACTACCTCTTTTAACATCTAATGTTCCATGTGTTATTACTTAATATTTCTACTGTAAGAACTCATAAAACTTTTCATCAGTGTTATCTTCTATTACTCACTGTAGCCCAAATTAATTTCTCTTCATGTCTCATGTGAGGCTTGTTCAGTTTTCAAAGCAAAAGAGAGTGGCTGCATTCACAAACCTCTAGGTGTTAATCCTGAGAGAAAAAACCACCTCCCCCTTGCCTACCTCAGGTGCTAACTCGAGTCTATATCCTGGAGATAGGGATCAGTTTATCCTGATACAGACACTTACATCTGGTTGGCTGTCTATCTCCTCAGTTTCCACTGATTTTACTGACTCGTGGCACGGCTCATTTGCTGACACAAGTCTGTCTGGTGGCTCAGAGATGTACTAGACTTTCTTGAGTAGTTCCTGTTACTGTTACAGAGGGATATAAGTAGTGCTTCTGTGTCACAAGTAACAACCCTGCACAGATGTCTTCAATAGCACCTGACATGTCAAATTCCATTACCAATTATGTTTAGACAAATTAGTTCCTAGATCTCCACTAACCAGCATAGTAATTTAGATGAATTTGGCTATTTTTATGTATGTACATTTAATTCAGGGTCTCAATTAAGTTGAGTACAGATGGTGCTCTGTGGCATTTGAGATTTCTTAGTAGATTTCACCTGGCTTCTAGAATTCTTTCAGAAGGGCAGAGGTGTTCTCTAGAGCTTGTTGTAGACATTCTGAAGAAGTATTAGAAGCTCAAGGGTAGATCTTTAAATTAAGGAAAAAAATTAAAATCACACACTAAGTGCCTAAAACATGGAGCTGAATTGCACCGTCGCTATTCCTTGGAACAGAGAAATAATAACTTTTCATTTTGAAATAATTAAGAAGATTAGTTTATTTCAAAATATATTTGAATTGGAAAATATGTTGAAACTGAAAGCCACAGAAGAAATAATTTGATATCGGAGTCTCATGAAAGAATTGATGACAAGCTATTTGTTCTCTCATTAACTAATTTGTCTCATCCTCTATAACACTTGTATTTCATCCTCTAAGATAAATTATTTTCCCTTATATTGTCTTTTTCTTCTTTGTTATATTTTGTTCCAAATAATATGAGTCTATTTTAATTTCTCACAGTCATTGAAAATACTCCACAAGACACAGACTTGTTCATAAATATATTTTGGCTTCATTTAGTGAAATTTTATGAATTATAAATTCACGCTTTTAAAATATTATTGTATAGGAATAATTAATTTTTACACCATTTCAGAAGTTTTATTTCAGTCTCCCCTTCATGGAATGTCATCCATGAACTAGAAGGAGGCAGGCAGTGTGCACCTGCTCACATGCTGCTGTGCAATCAGGGCAGAGTCTTAAAAGGTGCTCCAGTCAAGATGAAAATTGTTCCTACAGACGCTTTTCCTTCAGCCACTGCTGATTACCTTTTCTTCTATTGTCTTTAGAAGAAACACCCACCCAGCTGTGTCCCATGTTGTATCTGATTTTCCTTTTTTCCGTAGGAGATAAGAATAGATACAACAGTAATATCCATCTAGAGGCCACTTCAGGTAGTAACCAGTCACATTATCTAAAATCCCCCAAGTTTTGATATGGAATATATGCTCTTTATTACGTGAAAAAAATTGATTTTAGTTGGAATCTAAGAGCTGCAGGAATACTCATCACAGAAAGCTATGGTTTGAGCTCCTGGGAAATTTTAACTCCCACAGAGTAATGTCAGAGGCTGACACAGTGTATTAACATTGTCACTCGATTACATCATCTCATCTGAGACTTGTGACTGAGATATCTATAGGTTATAGGATGAACCTAGTGAACCATATATAACTTTATGCCTCATTCTAATGCAACATCCACAGAAAACATCAGAATTCTCCATGGGAGGGGAAAGTAATTTTGACTCTCATCTTTGTCCTGGTGGAAGAGAGGGGGGAGGAGTTTAGTGCAGCGAGTGTGGCCAGGTTATTATTCTATACCATGCGCATCATTGTGGAGAGACGTGGTTCTGGGAGGAAAAGCTGAGTGCCCAACCAGAAGTGAAGTGTTTTGCCTTCCTTCTCTACAGCAGGAAGGGGCTGGCATCAACCTCTGTGGAGCTGTACTCAAACACCACCTCCTCTAATTTTCTTTGGAATGCAGCTGCAGGACATAGTGCTGAAAGGACAGTGGCAAAAATGGGAATCAACAGTAGTGCTGAACCAACAGCACCAGCATGAGGACTGCTGTGGGGAAAGGGCCAGCACGGGCAACCCTTGACCCATGCGAGACGACAGGAGCCCAGGTGACAGGAGTGAAGCTGATCCTGGTCCAGCCAAGCTGAGCTAAAAGGATCCTAGGGGATCCTAAACACAAATGGTTGGAAAAGCAACAGTGGCAGTATCCATCTCCAACACAAGAAGGCAGTGGAAAGGGCAGCAAAGGCAACTGCACAGAAATGAGCCCCAGCAGACCAGCAGCACAACCTGACTCAGATGACTGAGCTTCCAGGGAGGTTCTTCATCATTGTTTGTCATTTTTTGGGCGTGAGGAGGAGATCTGGGAAACATTTGTTGAAGAGCTCCCCCACCGTCTTGTATTGCTCCCGGTGGCCATTTGGTGTGGTGTGTGGGAACAGTCACCATATTGCCTTTGTCTGGGGAAGTCACGTGGACACAAACTATGGGGAGCGTCTGCCATCTTCATTTTGTTCCTCATTGGTGGTGAACATCCTTTCGTGAATGAAATACCCTCTCTTTGTTATTAATATTGCTGTTATTTTGCCCATCTTATTCCATTGCTTTGTGTTTTCAGAAAATTATTTTCTCAGCTCATACTCTCTGCTGCTGTCACTCCCTTACAAGAAATGGTGGGAGGAAAGGGAGTGGCTTATTTGGAGTTTAATTTCTGTCCAATGTTCAAACCAGCACAATCTTCTACTCAGACGAAAAGGTTAAAAAGAGCTGTTTCCTAATAAGCCAGACTTTCAGATGTGGAAGCCATAATGTGATGAAACAGACTCATTTTCAGTTTCCTTGCAGTCTTTGATCTCCACATTTTATAAAGCATTTCAATAGCTAAAAAGAAAATTCCCCCACCCCCTACCCCAAGCCCAAAAGTTGATTAGGCAGAGAAAATCAAGCAATACTTTACCTACAAAAAAAATCCAAAACTTCCAGAAATAAAACAACAAATATTGAATTAGAGTAATCAAATAGAGAAAAGAGGAAGGACAGAAAAAAAATTCACCAACACTTCTTCCTCTGTTATAGTTTTTCACTAAGCTATTCTAGACTCTCAAAGAAAGACCATGGTAAAATGAACCTAAGCTGCAGGAACCATAAACTGAAGACATATCCCTCTTAAAAAAACAGTGAAATCAAAACATCCACATTTGCACATGAAATATTATTCTTCACACTGTTCAGGCTTTGCAAGCATATTATTACAAAACCGGGTCATTTTCCTCAAAAAGTATAAAAATATTGCAACTAAGAAAAATGTCAAAAATTATACACAGAAAGTACATCAGTTAAGATGAAAGAAAGTAGGACAACTATACTTAATGTATATTTCTCACTAAAATGCTTATAAACAATACTAGACAGTAATTACTTATTAGCTGTCATACAACTCTTCAGGACTTATCTGTGTTTCAAACAGCTATAGAATTCTGACTCTCATTGTGTCTAAAAATTAATATTTATTATACAGAAAGTAAATAATCCTTTTTACCACAAAATCTCAGTGCCCATTTTGTATATTGAAGTACTTATTTTCTAATCTGCCAGAAATAATACTGAAATATTTTATCTTTGGAAGAAATTATCAAGCAACTTTCCCATCAATATAATTTTGGTGGGAATGTTTTTGTGTTGGTTTCAGTGTTTGTCTTTTCTTTTTGGTTTGGTTTGGTTTTTGGTTTTTCATTTTTTTGAAGGCTGTCTGTTTGACCATCTTGGAGATTGTGCTTAGGAATGTAACCCTGTCTTGCAAATTATATTCTCATTCCAACACAGTCAAGTTCTAGGAAAAATTTGCTATAACAAACATCTGTCTCACCTGCAGACTGGGTTATTTCACTTTCTATCCTCTTTTTGCTTAACAGCTTAGACATAGCCTGAGCATCTTCTCTCAGTAATTATCTTGTCATTTTTGTTCTCAGAGGACAGGAACATATAAAAACTCAGTCATTAAAAATAGAACATTTCCTGGTAAAACCAGAGAATGAAAAGAAGACTGACAGGGATAACAAAAAGACACCAGAAGTTCATTATTGTGATAAAGGCTACACTAAAATAGTAGCAATATGTAATGCTTTCTTTTAGGAAAAGGAAGGGCTTTTCCCAAAGTTAACAAATATAGAACTAATGTCTGAAAGCTCCTTTTAAATTTATGAATCAGCTACATTAACACCTCAGTGTCTAGCTCTGTAGTGCTCTAGTTATGTAACTGAATTTTCATCTAACATGGCTATTTGCTAAATCACACTTCCTCTACTACCAGCTTAAATCGGTGTAGCTTCACTGCATGCTTTCATTTATATTTTATAAACACAAAGCATAATTAAAAAATCTGATCTGTGTTTTGTTGTCGTATCTTTCCCTGTACTTACACCTCCAGTGGTTTATGATAATAACTGAACATTAGAATTCTTCACTTAAAATATAATAGAAGAGGCTTTTGGAAGAATATTGTATTTGAAAACCTTCTCGCCAATTCACAGTCAAAAAAGTAAAAAAGTAAAATTAAGCAAACATCTGCATCTGAATTTTCCTGTAAAAGACCTTAAAACTGCAATTTAATTGTTTAAAGTTAGAATATGGTTAGAAGTGTGATATTAGGCAATACTATGAGATTTCTTAAAGTGGTGATTCAATTATGTATCCCAAAACCACAGCTTCTTTTGGAAAAGTACTAGCATTTATAAAAATAATTTGTACCTGTTTAGAGTAGATTAGGATAAAAAGAAGTATACACAAAAGTTCTAACTTCTGATACTGGAATGATGGGAATAAATTAAGTACTGAAATAGATGCCTCTGTTAATATTATATTATTAAAGCATGATTTCATAGTTGTCACATAGCCTTTTTGCAAAATGTGAGTTTTCTTTTACAAATTAGATAGTGCTTTACAGAGAGAAAACAAATACCGCACCCCTGGGAAGAAAAAAAATAAGAAGTCAAAATTTTCTGATGAGCTTCTTCTAAAGGAAAGTTCAGGAAGACTTGGAAGAAATGTATGTGGTAATTCTCTGTAACTTTAAGACAAAAACTAAAATATATCTGATGTAACCTAGAAATTCCTCAACATTCGCATATTTCCTCCATCCCTATCTGAATCTTGTATGCCACTGCAATATGCAAAGGTCTTGCTTTGCTAGTGGAATAAGGACAATTGAGGTCTGAGATGGCACATCATTATTTTTGGCATTATGCTTAAAATGCAAAATTTTGCAAAACTAAGAGATTAGCTACTTGTTTAAAAATGTCTGGAAAGCCAGCTCTGCTTAGACTTTACTCCCAGAATTTCTGATTGGCTGAATGTCAATTTTTTGAATAGCAGGTCATGTGGGAGAAGGTTTATTTACATTCTTATAAAATATTAATACATACTTAAAAACTTAGAAATTACCACTGCTACGTTGGTAAAGTGAATTATTTTACATTAAAAATCCCAGTGCAGTTAATCTGATTCCCACAAATGTAATTCCTTTTACACAAATAGAACAAGTATAATTTATTTATATATCAATGAAAATTGCTGATTTCCCCTTCCTTCACTGCATGGGAGACTAAAAACCTAAATATCTTTTTTTTCATAGTAAATAAAATAATTGCTTGATTGTGAGATTTATCTAAGGCCATCTAATCCAGACTAACTTCTGTTATCAGAGAATATTTCTTGTTTCTTTATCTTTTTCAATCTATATGTGAGAAGTAATTGGGAGAACTCTATGCTTGGTATATGTGAAACACTCAAATTGCTGTAATAAACTGGAAAACCATTACTGAAATGTGAAAGGAAAAGAAGTAGTAGTTCTTTGGCATACAATTTTCCTCATTCAGACTGGAAAACTTTTAGATAACTCAGAGAACAGTGAAAGAAGTTGACTTCCATCATTACATAGGCTGTTCCACCTTTGTGAAAACATGTTTGGTAATATGCAGACAAACCTGGGTCCTGAAATTTTATTCTGAAAATTTGTTCTGAAATCTTTATCCAAGCAAATGTGAGTGAAGTGATAATTGTTAGGCACAGAAGCCTTTCCAAAGTCAGTGAAAAATGAAGGAAAACTGAAAAGTCCCTGGACAGGGACAGTTTGTTATTAGAAGTGCAGCTCATCCTGCTGACCTTCAGTGAACGAGCGTGTGTAATGTCTCCAATCACTTTACAGGAGTTTTCAGTAGATGAGTCATCATTAACATTCCCTAAGATAACATTTCTTTTGTCATGTTTACAACTTACAGTATTTATAAAAAAAAACCTTTGAAGGAAGACAAAATAAGTTTTTATATATAATGTGATAATCTGAAAGAAATGCGAATGACTGTTTGCTGTTTGATGTATTTATTAGGTATCACTATTTCATATATTTAAACGTATATTTTACACATATTTATCATGAAATAGGAAGTTAGAAGTTGAAGATATGGGAAATATGATATCAAAGATCTGAAAAAAATGTGCTTTAGAGGACATTGAACCAAAACCTCTGCCTTCTTAGTGAGAAAATTAAAATGGAGTCCTTAACCTACAATATCACTGTGAATTAGGAAAGAATCCTGATCAGGAAAAAGAGTTTACATTATCTCAACTTCAAGAACACTAGATTTCCATAGCTCCTTATATTTAAATAGGTGACTACGTGTTTGGGGAGATCACAAAAATTGCAAACTAAATATCTAAATCTACAATTTGTCTTTAGAAATTTCAGCCATGGCTTCAATCCAAACTCTTCCTCATCCTTATCTCATCTTTCATTTTGAGAGAAGTAGGAGATAAGGAATTCCTGTAGAAAATTGAACTAAGTACACAATTTGTAATATTTTAATTTTGTTCAATATTTTTATTTTTGTAATTTACAAGGTATATTCTAGTGCAAGGTTATCTATGCATTCATACCAAAATATCATATTATCATTTCTGTTGACAAATAAAAATAAAATTATGAATACATTTTATTCATGTTGGACAGAGTGACAAAAACTCTGCTTGAAAACCACCCTTAATAATTACACTGGAAACTTTTGGAAGAATGAGGAATCAATTGCTTCATTTAGTAGTTTAACCACAAAATTATTATCAAAGTGCTGTTGTAGTTCTTTTTTTCTTCTTTTCAATAACAGAAATATATTATTTATTGATTAATTTGAGTGATTTGGAGCATGATGGACTCATTGTCATGTCTGTCTGACTCATTCACAGTTCATTCCTGTAGCCACTATTCACTTTAAGAAATATTGACTTACGGGTGACTTTGGCTTTAATGTGTATATTTTGGGCTGTTTTATGCTTGTAACAAGCATAACCTTGGACAGCTTAAAAAGACACTTCCTCTTGCATGAAAACTATCTTCTTGCCTCTGTACTTTGATCCTAAAATTACAGAGACTGTAGAGTGTTTGATTCCTTTCTTCTTTCTCCATGAATAGAAAATTAGTCTTACTGCATCTATTTTCCATTCCTTAACTATTTATGAAAAAATAAAAGTCAACAGCTGAAAATAAGCCTCTAAAATGACAATAAACAGGTTCTTTAAAATAGACATATAGTTAAATTCTGGTTTTCCAGAATCAAAAGTTCATAGACTTATCATGGATATTAAACCAAGAGGGATCTACGAAATAACTTCTTCCACAGATGCATGGAAATCAATTCTTGTCATCTATTAGTCTGAGCTTTACAACATCTGAATTTAAATCACAGATAGATCTGTGGAGGCATAAAGACACAGATTCAGTCAGCACATTTCATGCTTTTAGTCTGGAATTCATTTGTTCCATCCTTAAATATTTACAAAAGAGACATGTATATTTGTCTTTCTGGATTTTTTTTTTTATGGTGAAGAGAGAAAAATAGGCACTTGCACGGAACAACTAATCTGAAAATGTTAAGTGTCTGCTTTATGATGGAGCGAATCATTTCCCTAGATGAGCCTATTTCTCTCCACTGATTATAAAGACAGTCTAAACATCTAGCTGAGATAGAGAGATCTGCACCACCGATGCCTGTGTTTGATCAGATGATCTCATTTTCCAGGTGCTGCTTTTCACAGGATCTGTTCTCTACAGTCCTGATAAATTGTTAACTGAATATTTCTGTCTTAGTTTGAATCTTGGCTAGCATTTTCTTAGTACAGGTGGCTTGTAAGTGAAAGATCATTTCTACCAAGGAATTTAATATGGACTACTAGCATTTCCAGAGAGTAAAAGAGTTTAAAACAGTGCATGTGTGACAATCTGCGCTGATTCTGGTGTTAGAGAGTAATTATGAGCATGTTTAACTTACAGGATGTAGTCCACGTGGCAGTGGTTTCCACACTTGCTACAAGAAAAAATTCTGAACAAGTTATATCCATAGAAATTACATCTTACTCTCCATATTGATCTCAGTCTAAATATTTTCATTCCACATAGCCATAATCAGTGCTAGCAGGCCTGATAATTTGGGACACATATCCTGTGGTTGCCATTAACAATGTAAAAATTGTATTCCAGAGCTCCATTTAAATCCCTGTTTAGATCACTATCCATTTGCATGCAGTAATGGTCATATAATGAGAAAGTATAAAATGTAGCAACAGGTTTCATTTGGTGCATCTTTCCTCTCTACTTCTCTGATGAGTATAAAATTTTCGTGATTAGAGCATTCTCAAAGCTTTCATTCTAATGCCTTGCACACTCACAAGGACAGGATGTTTCCACAGCACTGACTTTAATCCAGTCAAGTTCTCCTTTATTTTGGTGATATTGCAGTGTTGATTTATAGATTCCGTCTGCAAAAATCATCTATTTAGAGAATGTTTTGTGTTGAAACAGACCTTTAAGATCATCTAGTTCCAGCTTCCCTGCCATGGGCAGGGACACCTGCTGCTACATCAGCCTGCAAAGCATCAACAGATCTTTGTTTTAACAGAAATACAGTAAGTGTACAAACACTATTCAGCACTGATACAGGGAACAAGACAAATTATTCCAACAAACCACGCTTGAAAAACTGTGACTAGCAATGCTGGACACTGAAACAGCTTCTGTGCTTTAGGGGATAAAAAATAATGTGTGTGACACTTAAAAAAATGCAGGACACTGAAATATTACAGGATAAAGCATCTTTCCTATGACCCAGACTGCATGCGAGGCACTATTTTCTATTTATAGGTATCCTGAATTTCAATCATATTATCTGCTACCTGCTGAGTCTGGCAACATATCTAATTTCATGTTGAGCCACCTGACTGCTTTTTCTCTAAAAAACATTTTCCAGTCTTATTGTCAGTGACCTAGGAAAGGTTAGTCATAAATCTTTTTCTCAGCAAGGGTGCTGATAGTTTAAGAGCTTCCCTAATAAGCAATGCAATATTTCTGGGCTTATAACCTGAACAGCATGAACTATCATGCCTTTCTTTTATTTAGATAGGGCTGTGTAAATCCAAGAGGTTAGTGAAAAAATTTGGAGATTTCTCTGTGTATCTGTGTCTGATAGACTGTTTGTTTTATTTGTGCTTATTCAGTCATGTTTTGCTGTTACTGATGAATAGTCATTTATACTACCTAGTCATACCATCTGCTTCACTGGCTTTTCTGTAAGTAAACTAGAATTGAATATTTCTTATATACAGGCTCCTCTTATTTGAAATAATGAAAGTCAAACTTTTCAGTCATAAATGTGATACAATTAGTTTCATTTATTTGAGAATATGCAAGATATTATTTGGCATATAAAGCAATTCTTTAAACAAAAAAAAACCTTTAGGGCTCATTTTCCTATACTTAGCTTAGCTTTCATCTCTTTCACCATGTCATTTTATTAGACATTAGGACAATGTGTCCACTTTGTTCTTATTTAAGATAATTGTGCTTGCTAGGAATTGCTGTTTTTTTAAACCCACCAAATTATTTGCAGCCCAAGAGCGGAGTTTTTTTTTGCCTGTCAGGAAACTACTCTAACCATACTTAAATAATGATCCTGATGAAGAGTCTGATGATAAAATAACAGTGACATTTCAAACCATCAAAAAAAGTCTGTTCTAATGTATTTCTTAAAATGCTCTGGGGTTTTGACCACTTGTAGACTCCTGTTGGAGGAAAAGGATTGGAAGTCCATTATATTTTGATCCATGTCCTTTCATGGTCATCAAATACCTCAGACTTTAGTTGCAAACAAGTTTCTTTTATGGTCTCCCTTTTGCCAAAAGACAGAATAGAATCCCTCCAAGCTCATAATCAAAAGAAAACAAACTTAAATATTAGTCTACAACTTTTTCAGAGCACAACATGTTCACATATTATTTCAAAGGCATGAGATAAAAATATGACATAAAAAAGAAAGATAAATATGACAAAAAATATAGAAATATATTGCTTTCAGCTATGTAAAAGTAAATTTGGACTCCACTGATCTTTCCATTTTTCTTATAAAAGATAGCCTGAAACTCATGTAAGTGTAAATAAGACAAGGACCTGATCTGATTTTGATTTTATTTCTGTCACAAAACTCAGAGTAATATATTAATTTAGAACATAAACCATTGTAAACGTTGTTTTCAAAAGCATGGTTCCTGGAGAAATTTAAGTGGAAAGATACAAAACTTGACTGTACTAAACCTGTTATGGATAAATGAAAACATATGATTTGAACATTCTATTGGCTAGAGTTCATTAAATTCACAACCAGGTATCCAGGCTATATTAAAGTACTCAATATATTTTCTCATGAGGATATCAGTGAATGCTAGAGAGTATGACATGATGTGAAAAATTCACATAGGTCTGCATACCATATTGCTCAAAAAGTGCAAGTGGAAAATGATAAGCAGACATCATGAAAGAACATATCTTCTTTTAGATGTAGATCTACTCCTGTGGTACAAAGATACAATTTCTACTTAGGACTGTTTCAGTAGTGTAACACACCACAACAATGACCTTCTGGGCCATTAACTGTCATTATTTACATTATTCTCTCAGAGAGAGTGAACAAATTGTAATAATCATATGGATCCAAATAGTTTCCAATAAAAAAATAGTGCAGACATAAAATGATTAGTCTTTTTCCTATTATTATTATTTTTCCAATAAATTTTAAAACCAAAATATTTGAATGCACTATATAAAGCAGATTAACATGCACCTAATTTCTGTGCTAGTCACACACAGAATGCATCAAAAAGAGGAGACAGTGTTGCAGAAAATTTATGAATATTCAAAAAATCATCAAATTTTCTCACTACAGCACCTGCCATAACATAAAATAGCAAGAGTTCTGAAATTTTAGGAAATTTTTAGATTTTATCTTTTAGAAATCCTGGGAAGCAAAGTCTTCCCCCATGAATTTGAATCACAAAATTTCAGAAGTTTGGCTGTCTTGCTGCTTGTTACTACTCATATTCCCATTTTCATGGAAACTGCTGTTCTACTGACTGAAAAATGGGATAAGGTGCTTTAACATAATTGCTGCTTTACACCACCGTGTTTTGCTTTTATGTTCAAAATGGAGATTATTTCAAAGTACCATTTTCCATATTCATCTTGCTGACAGGGGTTTCTATGGAAACTGGAAAAAAGTAATAGCTGAGTCCCAGGAACTCTTGTTCAACTTAGTGACTAAACTTAAAAGAATTCCACTCTGAGCAGAAAGAGAAAACCAATTTGAATTCTATTCTATAATGGCTAATTTGTTCATGAATTATTTGAAAAGAATGAGGAAATTCTTTTTTCACTGTGATACTCTGGAGAGTTTATTAACATTAATAAACATTTAGACATACTTATGATGGAGTTATTAGTTTTCACTTAGTACTATATGAAATACATTAATCTGGGTATGTTTCTGTTTAGAATTAAATTTAAAAAAAAACACGCCAAAAAAACTCAAACCAAAAAGGCATAGAAAGCGTCTACCCTGACATTATAAAGAAACTTTTTCTTTCTTCAGGAAAGCACCTAGTTGCACAAGACTTAGTGACTGAAATCTAGTATTGTGCACTAAAAATTAGGCAGTACCTTTTTTTATTTCCAGTTTTCATGAAGAAAATAAAAATATGATTTCAATTTAATCTATAAATATATATGTAAGAGAAATAAGTTCACTTTTGGGTTTTTTTTATTAATAGTAAAATTTATTTGTTTGAAGAGCTTTCACAGTTTTGTAAATTTATTTGTGGTACAGTACATTGAATGAGTTAAAGATTCTTGAAACAAAACATGGCTGTCGTTTTGCTATAGTTAAATATTACATTCAAGTGTTACTCCTTTTGTGATCTCAGCTTCACTGAAATGAGCTGAAAATCTCTCATGGATAAACTTTAGTAACTCACTCCAGTGCTGAACCAAAACGATCGACAAGGACTTTAGAAGCTTCATTGCTGTCCATTTTTAAGCATTATTTAATTCTACACCATGGAATTACAGAATAGTTTGGGTTGGAAGGCACTTCATTCCGAGTCCCTTGCTGTGGGCAGGGATGCGACCATTGGATCAGGTTGCTCAGAGCTGCATCCAACCTGTCCTTGAACACTTCCAGGGATGAGGCATCCACGGCTTTTCTTTGCAACCTCTTCCAGCGCTTCACCACCCTCACAGCAAAGAACTTTTCACTGATACCTAGTCTAAATCCACTCTCTATCTGTTTGTTTCCCTTTGACCTATCACTACCTGCCCTTGTAAAAAACTCCTCTATATCTTTCTTATAGTTTCCTTTCAGTTGCTGGAATGCCACAATCAGGTCACCCCAAAGCCTTCTCTTCTCCAGTCTCAAAAATCCCAATTCTTTTAACCTTTCCTGACAGGAGAGGCACTACATCTCTCTGATCAACTTGGTGACCATCCTCTCAATTTGCTCCAACAGGATTATGACCTTCCTGAGCTGAGGACCCCAGAGCTGGATGCAGCACTGCTGGTGAGGTCTCACCAGCGAAGAGCAGAGCAGAGGGGCAGAATCCCCTCACTCGCGCTGCTGGTCATGCTGCTTTTGACACACTCCAGGGTCCAATGGGCTTTCTGGGCTGCAAGCACACATTTGTATCCCTTGTCCAGCCTCTCACCCACCGGCAGCCTTCTCGTCAAGATCAACATGTTCACTATATTTTTTTTTAAATCATGCATAAAGAGCAGCTTCGAAATGCACATCATTAAAATATTCAAAACCTTTTTTTTCCTATCACATTGTCATTCAGTCTTAGGAAAACCTATAATTTTCAATCTTTGATTTTATACAGAATTCTGCTCTATTTGTCAACTGTCTCTGTAGTGATATAGAGCAAGCACAAATATATGTAATTATGTTATATATAAAGCTGTTCAAGACATACTGGTTTGCAGACAAAATTAAAAGTAGATATGTGTGACTGAGAGCCCATCTGTGTATCCCTATGAATGGATTAGACAAGGGTGCAATTTTTCTCCTTGTTTATTTTTTAATTGGCTAATATTTTAATGGCTGAAAGAATTAATATTTGTCTAAATTAAGTAAATTACATATATAACTATCATTTGTGTAAATTTCCAGAAACACTGCGAAGGAAAAATTACATACAAAGGTATAAAGATTAATAAAAATTAGAGGTGAAATTGTGGCTAATAATTTCACTGAAAGAACTTACCTTGGTTTCTCTAGGGATAGTACTTTACTCAAGGAATATAAAGAAATGTTCTTATTCCAGAAATGTCTGTTACTATTTATAACAAAACAGCAGCTCCATACCTTCTTTCTGAGAAACTAGGCCTACTCCACAGATTGGTGTTCTAGTATACATTATATAAATAAGATTAATGAATAATTCAAAATAATTACTATAGCTTCTTGTGATATTGTGTGCTTTAAAATTGATTGTAAGTGTTTATTTTTCTGTCTAAGAGAGTAGATGAGTAAAATCTGCATCAGAAGGACAGTGTTTACAAAAAAGGCTCAACTTATTTGAGATAAGATTTTCCTTTTGGGATTAATCTGACTGCAATGTCTGGAAGACATTTTGCCATAATGACATGCAAGTGAAAGGAAGCTGGCAGTCCTCATCGTCTTTCACAAGCATTCTTTAATTAGCTGATTTGTTGTTATATAACTGGTCCTATTACACCTATTTTATGATCAGGGACTATTAAATCAATGGTATGGGAAGCTAATATGACTGTGTTAGCATCAAATTAAAAATATCCCCTTTCAAAAATAAGGAAGTAAGTAAGTGAATAAATAAATTAAGCCCAGAATACATTAAAACTGTTTGCTCTTGAGGCAGAAATTTACTCTGTCACATTGTAAGGAAATACTGGCACTCTCAACACAGCTGAAGAAATATTTCTTACTGTCAGACCACACTAAGGATGAAATAATTCACAGGCTTGGTTTCAATATCTTGGTAAGTCAATGACTTCCCCGATTGCAATTTACTTCTGCATTTGTAATTTAGGGCAAGCTCCAGAATGACCAAATAATTTTTTAAATACATGTGACTACTTTTCCTATGGTCTTTCTGACCTACAACAAGAGGAAATGGAGGTTTTTAAATTGCATTCACAAGTTTGAAGGTAGCATGTCATCTGAACCCACTAAATGGAACAGAAGCATATTGAAAATGCAGTGCAGAATTCAGTTTGAAATGCTACATTTATCCCCCATACATAAACTTTCATTTTTGACGTGTCTTGTGACTGACACATTCCAGCTTGTCCATACTGTTGGGGCATATTTGGCATATTGGGCATTCTGGTTTCTGCAGTCACAAAACAAGCTGCCATTTTGTATCCTTACACATGAATTGTAACTGGAAACATTGCCTGTCATTCTCCCAGATGGAAGCAGGTAGAATTTGTCTGACTTACAGATGTTTAGTGTATTCATCTATTTTTATGGACACTTATGTATACAGTTAATTGGCATAGAAATGGCTTATAGTCAATGGGGAAAAAAAAAAAAAAACACTGTATGAGACTTAGTAGCATAGGTAGATTTAGTCCAAAAAATATGTGGATAAAATTTGCAGCTGAGAGGGATTACTTCTTGCCTTAGTAAGATGAGTTTTGTTCTTGGACACTTGCCATTGTGTAAAAGAAACCAGAAAGGACTAAAAGTAGAAAATAGAACAGATTATATATTCAATCAGGGTTAAATACATCCATAAAATAGTTATATCCAAGATCAGACTTCTTGGAGGCACCCAATTTTCTAATTGTACTCTGAGCCTTTAAAGAAAGTTTAGTTCACTTTTAGAGAATTTTGCCATTTCTTTTTCTTGAGAAGAGCAGCTTTGTTTTAGTAAACATAAGTTCCTGCTTGTGAACTTTCCACAGCTGAACAAGGAACTCATTCCCATTTTGTGTTTTCTCTGCATCAAGTATAAAGATTAAATTTTACCAGTAAATGTCACCCTATGACTGAGTGCAAATTTAGAGACAGTGTGATTGATCAGTGACTGTGACCCTAAGAAAGGATTCACAAATAGGTTTAAAAGACAGAGTGGACATAACTTGCACTTCTGACCTTGCAGAAGTGATTTTTTTAATGTTTGTAGCACTCAGACTGTGCTAAATTCTGTCTCTATCATGCTGCTTCAGTGTCAGGCTCTCCAAGATTACTGTGTGCTTCTTACAAAGAAAATAGACTCTTGCTATGTGGATATAAAAAATGTTTCTGTTATATGCAAACTAGAAAGATATTTTCTGCTATCAACTACTTCTCTGGTGTTATATTTCTGCCTCCTTATCCACCAAGATGTTTCTTTACCTTTTTTGTCCCTATGTCTGTGCGCTTTGTGTTAGGAAGACTGTATCAATAAAATCATTCAAGGAAAATCTAAACTACACCCAGAAGTGATATTCTAAAAAATACGCACGCCATTCCAGCTAACTGGATTGGATGAAGTACTTTTACTTTATTTTGATCTTAAAACTTAAAAAAATACCCCAAACCCTGTATTTTTTTTTTGAGAATAACATTTATTCTGGTGTGATTTCAGTTTGTTTTGGGAACAACCTCTACTAAAAACTTAATATTATAGCTCACACCCCTTTATTTTTAGTCCTACTTCTTAAAAAATATTGGCCAATAAAAAATAGCAATTAAAAAAATTATCTGTAGAATTAAAATTCCTAATACTTTTAGAAACTTAGAAGTCTTAGAGCATAAGCTGCTTTAGCCTTTAAAATCAGGAGGCTTAAACTCCAAATCAGTTTGAATTCTCTGAGCCAATCTTTGTCTGCTAGGAAAAAAAAAATGAACAGAGGCACAAACTAGATAACAGCCTTTTATGGGGTACAGAAATTAAAGTAAGAGAATTACCTTTCAAAGAGATCTCTAGGGCTTTAATGTAAAAATAGCTATTATTTTATTAGACAAGGCTCTAATCCACAGTCTGTTCAGCTGTACTCCAGACTTCTATAAGATAATCAATGCCTTCACTGGAGAGCAGCATGATTAAAAAAAAAAAATCTTTGGAGAAGCTGGGGAGCCATCTTGTGGTGATTTGATTTAACCCTCAAAAGAAAGGAGGGTTTGCATGAAATTGTTTCATTTTCAGTTCAATTAAAGGTTCTCATTGCAGATGCAGATTTTTTTGGCTGGAAATGTATTTTTTCTTTATCTGTACTTCTGCTCTGTTTAGACATCAACATCAAAGTATATCTAGGAGAAGGGTGAAGGGAAACAAAAAATAAAGCATGCTGTGTTTCCACCAGATTTGTTTTAAAAAGCTAATATAATCCATTGTGCTGCCTATAACAGAATAATTTCTACAAAATGCCTTTTCTTCAGAAATATAGTATCATCAAGTAAGAGAAAGTCATAAGGGAGAAAAAAAGAAGTTTATTGGACAGAGAAATGTACAGATGATGTTTTTTATATCACACACTTCAGTGAATTTTTGTAATTTTTTTCTTGTCATGCAAGCACAGTGACTTTCATGCATAGCAAGACCTTAATAAAAAGTTGAATGTGTATTTTATACATTTATGATAAATTTCTGAGGACTACACAAAGACTTGGAATTAGGAGACACTGATTCTTCCATGGAATGGCCTTTGCAAGTATACAGAGAATCTCCTTTAGAAATTCTGAAAGCAACTGTGTAAAGATGAAAAATGTACATAGCTACTGCATTTGAGGAATCAGCTCTGCCCCAGCTGAAATGAAATAATTCAATATCAGTTCCTTGGAATGTGTCTGGCTTGCTCCCTTCTTGAGAAGACTAATTTAGTAGTATCTAGGTTTGCATTTACTAGCCTAGATAAGCAGCAATTAACTTCATGAATCAACACACATGTCAGCACTTTCAATGCAAGTATTGCACTGAGAATTTTTGTTATATTTGTAAGTTGTATAAGGGCAGTAGTTTTTCCTAGGTATTATTTCCTTGTATCTTAAATCCTAGAAAAACATCTTGAACAATATTACAGAAGAGATAAAGGCTGCTTTTAGGCAACTGCATTCCTATGAAACTTTAAGCTCTTGAGTATGTACCATCAAAATGTGCTTTGTATCCGAGGCTAAGCATAAGCACACTTGTTTGTGTTGGTTTTCTGCTCTACCTATGCCCTGTTTGTGCATAGTGTTGTTCTTCCTTGTCCTTCCATTTCTTCTGCTTCTTACATTTAGCTGTAGGCATCCCTAAGTAAAGGCAGTATCATTGCCTGTAGCAAGGGGTCAAATCAGACTGAAATGGTCTCAGAGAGTTTATCCAGGAACCAGAATGACTAACACTGGCCTTTTTATTCCCTTCCATTTTCTCCCCTCACCAAAATTCGTAGAGTTTCCTGATTTCACATATTTTCAACTTTTGTCTCAGTTAAAAGAGCCATTTCAAAATTTCTGCCTACACACTGGAGTGGGCTTATTATTTAAATATGTATTCAAATCTGCTAAGCCATTCCAGCATTTCCACAAGTATACATTCTGCTCACCTTTTCTGCTTGAATTTCATCCACACGGTTTAAATTTGAATCATTCTAAACCTCACCTCACTGTCAGGATTGGTTTTGCATGAAGGCATCTACATAGATATTCTAGTTTTGATTCCTAAATACTAAGACAGTCTGAAGTATTGTTCCTTTGGTTAATACATGCTGTGATGCATAAAGTAAAATGCACATAAGGGCAAATAATTATTTCTTTCCCCATTTCCCCAAATTTGTTTGCCTCATTTATTTGCTTATTCCAAATCTGTTACAGAGACCTTCTACCTATTCTTTACAAATTGCATGCCAGATACAGACCATATTCCGTTTTTCCAGTGTCCTGTCCGAATAACACATCGGAGGTGGTGAAGATGTAAATGTCAGAAGAAGTGAACTACATATGATGGGAATCTGAAGTGATTTCCAGTTTCTAGACCCAGATAGCCTTCCAGATGAGTTATTGTAACTGAAGATTCCTCAGACACCTACTGCAAGGGATCAGAACCTTCAGCTATGCTGTGGTGCACATTGTGGAGGTGGTATACACACATTTTCTCCTTTATAGTCAGAAGACTCTGCTGAAAGTCTGGGGGAAGTATGTCTGCTTCACCAATAATTAGTCATTAGATGCATAGAACTTTTTAATAAGCAATCCTCAGGTATAACTCAGCTATCAGATTTTATTTCATTATCACATTAATGTTCAAGTATCACTTCCCCTGAAATATAAATTACTTAATAGGATTATGGCAGTTCATCCCCTTTCTAACCCATCAGATGAATACTACTTACAGAAAGAATATTTCTTCCTGACCTGATTAAGTTGAAATAGGTCAGAAAATATTTCAACAAACCATACCTTTTTCTCCTTTAACATCAAGATATTTCTGTGTAGTTTCCATACTGAAAAAATAAAGAAGTGCAATCTAGAATGAAGAAGACCATCACATTGTGAAGGCCTTTGTAGTAATAGTGATAATTAAGAAAAGTGAAGAGGAAAAGGAGAGATGTTGGGAAGAGATGAGAGAAAGACATGGACTGATGGCACATCAGTCATGAAGACTGATGTAAAGAAGAAATGTAAAAACAAAGAGGTTTACCTATGAGAATAAGAAATAGAAAGAAGCTTAAAGTTATTGAAAGAAAAAGAAATAAAAGGATCAAACAAATGACGCAAAAAAAGATGAACATAATATCTATTAATGAACACCAAAAAACAGACAGTGAAAAATGTAAGCGCAAACACTGCAGAAGTACACAGAAACTCGGGCACCAAGGTGAACAGCTAAAATACTGAGAATGATGCCTAAGCTTTTTATATATTTTTTCATACATTTGTAGATTTGTAGATTGATAATATCTGGCCATAGCTCCAGTACTTTTCCTAGTCCTTTTACCCTAAATTTTAGAACAATAAGCTGACCTTCTAAACGCATTCCTGAAATATTGTTTAGTCTTATTCCAGGTAGGGGACTTACAATAATATATAATAAGAAGTGGGGCAGAGAACCCCTTGAACCAACTCCAAGGGGCTGACCCAGAGGTGGGTTACTGGGGCAACTGAATCTCCTGTTGGATGTACCTGTTATATATCTTAATTAATTAAGCCTCTAAAATTGTAGAAATCTGGTGCTATGTGCATCCATCAACACCAGAACAACTGGAGGCTTCCAATAAAGGTCTGCTTTTTACTTTACTGTGCTTTCTCTATTGCAAGGGGTTTTTCTCCTTCAATTATAGCCAAAAAGAAAATATCATTAACATAGCATTTGTAAGACATCAAAACTGCATTTGATTCCAAATAAATATTATGTAACATTACCTAAACTTCTGATCTCTGCAGGTATACTGAGATGAGGATATCAGCCTTTAAAACAGCTTATATTATTGAAGTGTTGCTTTCCCTCAGGTGCCTGTTAAAATCTCAGCTTTTTTTTAAGCATTAGTTTCTGATTAATTTGTCTTATTTCTACTTTACACTAATAATTATACAGTCTCTTGGGAAAAAAATGTCCATATTATGTATCAAAAACACAATCTGTCACAATTTGTCACAGTTGTCAGTCTTTACTTAAGGGAAGGCCAGGAATGGAATGTCAGGGGGTTTGCAGGTCAAGACAGAGATGAATTGATAGAGGACTGTGGGAGCACTTGCCTATTGTTTCTCACAGTATACCTAATTCTGACTAATACTAGCACAGTGTATTACTTGAGGCTGTGATCCTACAACAATTATTCATTTTATGAACATTGAACTTAGCCCAAATGCAATTTACAATTGACTTAACTAGTGAAGCTGCAAAGAGACTATTGTGCGTTTTGATTCTGATCATGACAGAGTGGCTTCTCCCACAGGACCACACACATTCAAATTAAAAGTATATCACATAAAGGTATATTGATAAAATTCTACAGACGCTGCTGGATGTGATAAGCTAACACCTATTTAGATAAATACAGTGTTGTTATATATAAATATCTTCCATAACCTCAGCATACACATTAATAAATCAAGCCACTACACACACTGAAGTCCTACTTCCCAGAAGGAAGACCGACATAACTTGCTGATAGAAAGTAGAGAATGAAATCTTTGGCATCTCTCATATTTGCTCACATGTGCGACCTTTCACTTTTGGCTAGCTCAGCCTATGTGTTACTTTTGCATCTTGTTTTCTTCAGCCACATCAGCCATACTATGATATTCAGGCAATGTCCAATAATCATCCCACTTCTCCTTGACTTCATGTTCTGAGTGTTAATGAACAAGCTTCAAAACTCCCTGAAACAAAATTTAGCCTTTGGCTTTTGAGAACTTCAGATTATGTCTCTGTATGACTGTGATAAACGAGCTGTTAAAAGACTAGGCAAAGGACTGTCCAGTGCCTCAGCAACGTTTTCAATTGCCATTTGCATGCAAAGGCAGAATTTGCTAGAGACTTTTGGCTGTATCATTGATGTATCATTACTCCTTCTGTCTTTGGCATCAATCTGAAGCAGAAATATTTCAACTTATCATTCACATTTACCTCTAAGAAAAAGAAAATTACTATCGCTAGTAGCCTGGAGAAAAGAAGGCTAAGGGGAGACCTTATTACTCTCTACAACTCCTGAAAGGAGTGCCAAGTGGCATGATGAGAGGAAAACTCCTCAAGCTGCACCAGAAGATGTTTACTCTAGATTTTAGGAAAAATATCTTCAAGGACAAGGTTGTAAAGCCTTGGAACAGAATGTTCAGGGAAGTGCTAGAGGCACCATCCCTGGAAGCATTCCAAAAACATGGATATGGCACTTGAGAACATGATTTAGTGATGAACATGATGGTGGTGCAATGTTGATGGTTGGAAATGATGATCTTCTAGGTCTTTTCAACCTTAATGATTCTATGATTCTATGAAGCATAGAATAAAGCCCCAAGAGAATATGATGGTACCTTCTCTTCTCCCTTCTCCTTCTCTTTTCTCTTTGTATTGCTCACAGAATACAATCTGTGAGCAGATCTGTAAAAGATCTGATTGAGAAAAGATATTAAAAAGCCCCAAACAGTAATAGAGGAAAATGTTTATTAAATTTCCAGACTCAAAAAATAGTATAATAGTAAACACCATATTCTTACCCTATGTGCTTGTCTGCTAATAATATATATACAACCATCTTTTTTTTGTGCTCTTTATGTCCTATATTTTTTGGTCAACTGGCAGGTTATGCTGTTAGGAACCCTAACATCAGGTTTTTCTTTTTTGTTCTAATTATTGTGTTGGTAGCAGCTCCAAAGAGGATTCAGACTTTCTCCACCACTGTTGAGGAGATGTTCTTCATGCCAACCAACACAGTTCCTTTGCTACCTTTCAAAATAGGAACTTTCAGGAGTTCTCTCAGTATTAATTCCACATAGGGCATATAATGCTATCTGAAAACACAACAAAGGCGTCTCTTCAAGCATACAATCCCCTCCACCTATCTCTGCTTCACAATAGTAGATGTCAAAATTATTGACAGTTTTATTAATTTCCTTTGTAAGTATTCTGATGGTCTTTAAGTATGGAACTCACTTCATTTTGTGAAATGCCATATTGGAAGTTGCCATGTGAAATATTCAGTTTGTTAAACTGGTAGGCGCTTATCTATCAAAAAAGATTGGACAGAAGAAAGGATGTTTCTTATTTTCATGCAACTGGGCAAATGAGGCAAACTTACAAGTCCAAATCTTGTGTTAATATAAAACACTATAAATTTTTAAAATGAAATATCTAAATCAAAATATTGTTATAATCAGGATTTATTCAAAGTAGCTTTTTGCTCAGTAAAAGAGAGCAGACAATTAAGGACCTCAGAGTTTTTTTAAATAAAATTAAATTATATATCTGAGGGCTTGCTATAAGGAGAACAGTGAGAGGTGATACATGAGGAAAAGGAAGAGGTATATTACTGTGGCAATTAATGCTGAGCAGATTAAATAGCTGGTAAGAATGAAAGTGAGACTGAATGGATCATGGCAAGGCAAGGCAAGTTCAAGGGCCCTGGCTAACTGAAATCAAGATTAAGTGTGAGACTTTGGTTAGTGTAAACTCAAAAAATGTTTGACCTGCTAAGCATATCAGGTTATGAAGAGATGATAAAGCAAAATAGCAAATACCTATGAAAAGCAATGGTTAACTGAGAAAGAAAGAACAGAAGTATTTCCAGGCTATGTCTTAGCAGTAAAAAACCCAAAAAACCAACTAGCCAAAACAAAAACAAACAAAACCAACCAACCAAACAAAAAACCGCAACAACAAAAAACAAATAACCAAAAAACCCCAAAAAACCCCACAAATGAACTAAAAAAACTCAAACAACCAAAAAAAGAAGAAAAGCTCCTAGTCTTTACAAGCGTACTTAAAATTATTACAACCCCCAGAGAATAACTGTTAATATTGGAAGACATACAGCATTATTTTCAGCTTTACTTCTTTAGTCCACCAGTAATTCAGAGACAATTCAAAATACAATTGTTGTAATACCCTAACATAGTGTGCAAGACAGCGGAATTTGGCGTAAGAATCATAGGTCATGTTTGAGTGTTAGCCTTTTCTTAAGCACATGTATTATTGGTAACTTCAAATGAGAAAACTATTTACATGACTTTAAACAAGCATACATGCAAACACTTTTTTTTCACAACATTAACAATAAAAATACAGGTACAATTATTTCTTAATCATTTAATTAAAGTTGTGCCGAAGGGCCTGTGCACCTTCACAAACACTGCATTTTCAAACACTTACTTAACTTGTGCTCATATACTTTCTCCCTTAGACACCTAACAGTGGCTTTAGTGGAAGTTACTAGCGGCACATTTTATTTACCTATGTCTCATCACTAGTTGCACAGGAGATTAGGACACGTACTGAGTCCTGACTCCCTCAAATACTTGCCTTAAGATATGCAGAGTGAACCAGAGCTCTAGGGCCATATTAACACTCCTCAACAACTTACATATTTACCAAATCTCCTGCAATGCTCTTGCACAATTGGAATATAGGTAGATATTTCCCAGGGGCTGTTTCTAGGTAAGTAGGACAGTTGCATGTGTATATACCTTAACTGCATTTGTTTTGGCTTGCAGTGTCTGTGTTTTGCTGAGCTGAAGGTTGTAAAGAAAGGAGCTGCCTTTTTTCCTGATAAGAAGGAGTTTCCTATTAGCAAGCTATTATGTTTTGTTTTCTCCTTGTAGAATGTAAAAAAAGATAGACTGGAATACCAGAATTGTCTTCATTTAGCTATTTTGTGTGCATTGTCACATCCTTTGTTATTCATCTGTCCTTTAAAATACTTTAAATATCAGCCTTTTTGGTTTTGTTTATCATAAAGAAAATTTTGTCTTTCCAATCGCTTTTCTTCATCAACCTTGAAACCCATGCATTGTCCCACATCTTTCTGAAATATGCTAACCAGAAGTTAATGCACTAGTCTTTGTGAGTAGATAAAATTGAGCTTTATAATCCTTAGTTGTGCTTTCTACTTTTTTCTTTTTCATCTATCAGCTATTTGATAACCAGTATATGTTAGGCAAGTGCTTATTTTGGGCTTGTGGAACAACTTATTTTAATATTGTGGTTTTATATATCTTATTTAGACCTGGAATAAGGGAGAAGGAGTTTGCTTTTTTGTTATTATACATTTAATTTTTGTATGATTTGTATGATTTTTTCATTCTAAGCCATACTCTCTGGACTTTGGCATCCTTACAGAAGTCAATAATCACAAAGGGATGGAACAGTTTCCAAATATTCATATATTTATATTGATCTACATCTGAGCTAGACTGTGATATTTTCAATAGAGAGCTCATGTCACCACAAATCAGATGTGTAAAAATATACTGTGAATCATTTTGCATAAAGGAAAATTGCCCTCTATATTTGTACAAACAGCACCACCAAAGCCACTGAAAATTGCTCAAGGTACTGAACAAGGCTCTGAGAAGTCACTGATTCTGAGTCCTTTTATACCCTGGATTTAACTACAGATGTGATGATCTGAAGAAAGAATAGGCTCAGAAACATTTCCTTATACATGCAGACCCATTGACTCCAACTCCTCTACTTTTTAACTTCAGCCATAGCTTAAAATGTTTCCTTAGGCTGGGTCTTCATTGTGGCATTAACAACACGTGAACACAGAAGACCTCATTTGTCACTAAACTTCACACAGCAATGGTGCTTCTGTCCTAATGGTTGTGAAGAGATTATGTCTCTGTTTAAAAGCCTTGCTATTGTACAGGTTTTCTACCAGGGCTTGTTTGCTCATGTAGCCTGATAGATTAGTAAGGTAATAATATGTTCAGTTTGGAAGTACAATTGATTACTGTTGACTCTTGTTTTCTGCCCTGTGTTCTACATACCTGTAAAAAAAATCTTATTTTGAGTAATGAGCAACCTTCTAAAATCTACAGTATTATTAAATTTAATTTATTCCTCAGTGTAAATAATGAAGACTCAGACTCTAAGAGATTCATATCATATCAAGTCTTCACCTTCGTCTGCCCTAGACAATTATTGTACTCTGACCAAAATATAGAATAAAACAACAATGACCAAAGGTACATAATCATACATAAGGTATAGCTTTAGTTTTGTGTTTTAGTCAATTCAAGGACAGATCCCTGAAGTATTCCTTCATTGAATGAAGATTATATTTTGGGGTTTGGGTTTTTGGTAATTGTTTGTTTGATTCAAAATTCTTTTCATTGCTTACCATTTAAAAAAGTCTATCAGGAGAATCTAGCTGTAATCAAGCTGGAAGAAATTGTTTTCATGGAATAATTTTAATAGCTGTTATGTGATAATTGCCACTCTAATACTAGCATTAACAGCAGGGATAATTGACAGAAATCACTGGCCCTAGTCCAAAATGACCCTATTTGCTACCTGAATAAGCAGAATAGTAATCCTTTTATTTTTTTTTTTCCTCTCTCAATAATAATGTACATTTGAAGCAGTAAGCACTGGGAAAAAAGTAACCCTGTTTTTAAGATCAAATCAGAACAAGTGTGAATGGTTTCAAGTGGTAACTTTCTGTTTACAGGAGAACAACATTAGCAGAACACTATTTCCTAAGTTTAATTCTCTATTTTATCCACCCTCGGAGAGACAAATTAAGACATTTTAGTGAAAATATTTTTCTGGACCAAGGTCTATATATCAGAAAAGAAAGAAAATATCTTAGCACTATCCTAGTCCTGATGCAGGGCTAACACTGATCTTCTTTGCACATAGTATTTTTAATTTTTTTTTACAAAATTCAGTAACCTTTAATGGTGTACATCAGCTGTGAGCTGCAATCACACAAGTTCATTTCCTCTCCTCAGTCACATACCTAACTGTCATAAGGCGATTGCTATAGGAAATATTTGGATATTTAGAGCACTAAGTAGCCACAATATTTTGCCTTGTCAGGTTTCAACATATAAGAAATTTAATAAAGCATAAGGAAATATTTATATTGCTAGGATTTTATGGAAGTTCTTTAAAATCAAAGACTACTTATATAAGGGTTTGTCATATACCTGAGAAGCACAGAAGATGTGCATTAGATAGTAATGTTTTTTTGAATTAAGATAAATTAGAAAAAAGCTTGTGTTTGGTAAAGACAAGAAGCTTGATATTTTATCAGTTTTTTTGAAAACCCAATAGAAGAATGCATTTTTAACCTCTTTCATTTCACAGAGAACATGAATTGGAAAAGTGCTTTTGTTTATGAATGCATATCCTTTATCAATTATTTTAGCTGAAACTCTGTAATCTTCCTTACATACCTGAGAACATAACTTCAAGATTTGATGTGATATTCACTTTTCTCTGAAAATTAGTGGATAGCTGAGGGACTGGGAAAGCTGGTGATTTCACAGGATACAGATTAGATGTATCTTCTTTCTCAGTCATCTGTTGGAAACTCAGTGCACAGTCGCCACCGTAGGATTTTTCCTGTGAACCAGCACCAACCTTTGCATCCCTTTTGTTTTATCAGTTTTATCGGCACTGACTGCCATGTTAACTTCGTATTTCAGGCTTATACATGAAATTTGCATCAGTCCTGGTCATTGGTATCCTCTGATGCTGGATAAGTAGGAAGCCAGACGTACATTTGCTTTGCAAAATTCTCTGCTTGGCAGGAAATATCTCACACTGTCTGCTAGTTCCTGGCCTTGTTTCACTTTCCTTGTAATCACTGGTACTGCCACACACTGCTTCCCCCCATGCTGCTAGTCTGAAAACTTCTGATAGTAGATGAGAGAAATAAACATTTCTAAAAAAAACCTGTAGAAAAGGAACATTACCACTTATGATCTCTCCAGTGCAAGTGTTTTAGCTTTGTTTTTGCAAAGTAGGTTTTCTGTGTACTGTCTTTGCTATTAGATGTAACATAGTTTACGTTACAATTTTCTGTCAGCATACCTACACCAGTTGGCTCCATGAAACAAAAGTCCTACATGTTCATTGATAAACGCAATTAATATTGCTTGAAGAAATTATTTTTTGAGGCATATAAATTGTATGTTTTGACCTTTTCCTAAGAAACATTTATCTGATGCCAACTATCACTCTATCACCCCCCTGAAAAATTCTCAGGAACACTCTGATATTTAAAAGGTAGGGATCAATAGGTCTTTGCATACAGACATCATGGTGCGGAAGCAAAGTATACTACCTTAGATATGGGCTGTTCTCTGCCAATTAGTCTCTGCCCAGAAACATTCCCAAGCCTGCTTAATAGAATAGCTGTAGCTAAATGTCCTAGGGTGACATTATGATGCTTGTATCCCCATTCATGTGTTCTGTTTATGCTGGATATTATGTTCTGTGCCTTTAAGACTGGCTTTGAAGAGTGAGAGTTTTGTTTGGGTTTCTTATCAGCCTGGCAGGATGCTGAGACAGGCAGTACTTAGTGCTTCTTTTGCTTTTTTGCTTTTGCTTTTCTCTTTGCTCACTCTCACTCTTGCTTCTGCTTTGCTTCTGCTTGCTCTTGCTTCCACTCATTAGCTAGTTTAGCTAAACAGTCCAAATTTCTTCTTGGACTGTTTCTCCTTTCCTTTTTGGAAAGAACTTGAACCTGCTCTCGACTTCGACCTGGAAACACCAAGAGTTTCCACCTTATGGCCTGCAGCAGCTGCCCCAGTACCAGAGGGACTGATAACAGAGCGACCACTCCCGAGAGAGACTTTCTGAATTTGTCATCTTTTTCAGAGTGGTGTCATCTGGTATTGTTCATTTTGTGTGCTGGGGGGTGCTGTGCCTGTTAAATAAACAGATTCTTTCCACTTCTCTCTGAGGAATTCTTCACGAACTGGTTGCAGGGAGGGGCCATGTGGGTTTGCTTTCTGGAGGGGCCCCTTTGGAGATTCTGTACCAAATTTGCCTAAGCCAGGACACTAAAAAAAAAAAAAAAAGAAAAAAAAAGTATTTTGTATTCTTGCTGACTTAACTTTCACACCTTTTTTGTTTGTTTGTTTGTTTTCTGTTGGCATAGATCGTGCAATCATTTGCGTTCTGCCAAAATGGCCAAAATAGCTAACGTGGCAACAAACTCCTTTTAGAACTATGAAAAATCAAATAAGAAACTCTTTACAATACAGCAGCAATATTTGCAGACATCCACTTTTATGTTTGAAGAGATCCCTTCTTTATGTGACAGCAGGGAAGTACTTTTTGAACTGACAGTAAAAACCACCAATAGCTATTGAGCAGGAATTAGAATAACAAATAAGAGTTTGTGTTAATTGAGCTGTTTGTTTATAAGAGCATGCCTTAAGAGCACAATAAGCACTACACATGTGGCCTTTCTAGCAGATTTGACAATACTTACAGCTTAAGAGTGTTTGGACAAAAAAAGTTTTACTAGCAGTATTGTATTTCTATCTTATACCTGTTTATGTTTTGAGTCAGACAGACCAATTATTAATTCTTTCCTACATTCCGTTTGGAAGTTTTCTTTTGCACTTGCAAAGTCTTTGTGAACATGTGGAAAATAATACATAGCTAAGTGAAAACTTACCTATGATAAGAAGGCCAAGGTTTTAGCCTCTGTATTTGGATGTCATAAAAGGAGGCCAGGACTTTAGTGTTTGTATTTGGATATCATAAAACTGATTTCTTTGTTAAAATGTTTTCATCATCTGCTGAAATTACTAAAAATGGACAAAATAACTTTTTTCCTCTAAATCAGTGTCTACCGTGAGAGATGAGATTTGCCACTTTTAATTTTAAACATTGATTTTATGAAAAGAAAGAAACAGCAAAATAATTTTAAAATATGCAGTTGTATGTCAGAATTCCATTTTAACAATAAGTTGAAGTGATGTCAAATGTCCATTGCATGCAAATGATGAAACCAAAACAATCATTCATGGATGATAATTTGATCCTAAATTCTATACTTAAAATTAAGAGGTTTCATAAGTTTTTATAAGTGTGTGGAGATCCTGTAATTCTTCTAAAAAGGTATCTGTATTCAAAGTATGATATAGAGATCCTGCAGCTAAAATACAGCTTAACTCGTCACTACTTTCCTCCCTTTCCTCTCCGTGTTCCACATGCAAAATTTTTGTTTCCTGCTGTGAAACAACCAAACAACATACAAAGTTCTTGTTCCAGCTAATTTAAATTCATCTTATTTGTTCTGGATATGGCATAATGTGTAATGGAATATTTCCCTTATTCACAATAAATTTTAATACTACTTTTTTCAGTCCAGTAGAGAGAAAAACATCTGTGATCAGAAGACACCTTTTCTTTTCCGTTCTTGCTTCACTGCTAAGGTAATTGTGTGGGGAGAAAGAAAAGACATTACAAGTGGTATATGATATTGAAATACATGAAAACAGTAGAAGATATGAAACAATGCATTAGGAACTGAAGTGAACATATCTTTGAAAATAAATACAGTGGAACAAAATACATTATGGCAAGTACTGAGAAGGTCCAGTCTAGATCAGGATCTTAGACAATAATGATATATAAAGAAAGATCCTTTTACCTAAAGTGGGTATGCTTCCTAAGCACTCAAATTTTTATTTCACTTGTAAAGGTTTCTAATGTGTTTATAGATAAAAAAGTAAGACACAAAAGAGGTTGGTGTTAAATCTAAAGTTCAAATAACTGGATCGTTAGCAAGAAAATTATTAGACTTTTAATTATCTCAAACACAATCACCTCAAATACAAACAGATGCACAAATATTTTACCCTTTTCTTTTGAGGGGAAAAAAGGCAGAGTTAGTTTGAGAGTAACCACACAAATTTAGACATTTTTTGCTATTTATAAGACAGAACTTATTTTTGAAACAATCTTTTATCTCATTATAAGCAATTATAACAACTCGCCCCATAAGGCAAGATGGACCTCTTCCTGACTTGGAATTATACACATTGGCAAAAATAGCACATTTTTGCTGTCCATTCTCAGCATTTTATAGCCATTTCTATGTACTCAAGTCTGTAAAGGAGAAAGGAAAACTATTTGCTGACTCAGTTCTAATCAAGTCTATTAGCTGACATCTTATCACTATAAAATGTTATCCAAAGTAATCATTTACTTTGCTGAATGTTAAAATAAAATTTTACTCAGTCTACAGAACAACTTCTCTCTTCTTTGCAAGGAAGAAATATAAAACATGCTGACATTTTAAGAAAAAAATGAAATCTTTTAACCCTTTTATCCCAGAATTTTGCAGCCACAGGCTGCAGTGAGGGAAGGAGCAGTGAGAGATTACTTTGGTAAAGTTGCATTCTCTTCTTTGCCATAGAATGAGAACTGAAAGTTAGATTTATCTAAGTTTCTTGTGACCTCTCCAGTTTTTTGGCTGGGGTTCTATTCCTTGCATAAAGAAAATTGTGTACCTCAGCTAAAATACATTCAGGGTAAACTGCTTTCATGCTAACACCTTTGACTCTTCTGGACAATCAGCCATCACAGAAGTCATACTGCCAAAATACTGAATGTGTAATATCTACACAAACCTTACAGACCTTGGGAAGTTATACAGTTTATACTTTATTAAAATAATAACAATTGATAAGTTGTGTGGATCTTTGATTCAGAAGAACATGCTGGGTAGTACCAATGAAGAAAAGATGGAGTAGATAATCCTGATGAATGCATCTCAAAATTTTTAATTTTCTTTTCCATCTTTATGTGGCCTTTTTTTCCCCTCTGGTATTTTTACCCCATGTGACAAATTATTTTGAGGCTCTATTTTGAAGTTGTCCCGTTTATAAATTTTTATTTACAAATTCATATATGTAAGCTAAAAAATTCTGCTGTTAAGACTTCCTGCACAAACACCACTCTCTTATATATGCATTTATCAGTAATATGTGGCAAGTTTTTCTTCTCCTGCAGAATCTTGCCTTATACTTTCCACAGAAAGCTGAAGAAAAGCTGGAAGAATCTTGAAGAGTTAAGCAAGACCATTTCTACTTACAGATAGAAAAAAAGGTCAGCACCTGTGTTATATCATTTATACACATCTCATAAGATTTGGAGGACTGAGCAGAATGCCTGGCATCCTTATACAGGTATAATAGCTGAATATTCAACAGGGGGCCCACAAAATCTAACATTCTGGGTAACAAGCACTAAAAATTCTCCAACAGAAATGTTGGAGAAAAATACACCTTAAGGTCCACTTCTCCCAGTCATCTTACTCTATATTGGATATGGATTTCCAGAGAATCACATTCTTGATATTTATTTTGGAGTTTTGGAGTTTGACAGTAGGTCAGCTGTCTCTCCACATCCCATCTGGAGACAAGTGAGTAATAGTGATCTCTGTAGACTCCTTTTTATTTTAGGACTTATTGGTGAGATCTTGTGTTCATTATTTTCAAAGATTATTGCATAATGAAAGGGGCTGAATTTGTCACCTCCTAAAGTTTTCATCAGCTGCAAACACACTGACACAGAAACAGACCATTAGACAAATAGTGTTGGGGAAAACCATTTTCTTTAGACATTAATGTCCCAAGGATAAACAGTAGATTCAATGGTCTGAATTTTAGCATGGATTGGCAAGAGTAGGCAGGACATCTATTTAAGAATCCTTATATGTGTGAGTCTTAAGTGATAGTATTTGCTGACCTATGCCCATCTCTCCTTTACCACATGTTGAAAAAATATTGATCATGTAGCTTTTTACACCATTTGTAGCAGCTCATAATTTCTCACATATAACAGTATTTCTGACTGCTGCATATACAGCTGAATCAGGAAACTTACAGGAAAACATTTTAGTAGTTATGGCAACTACTGTTAGAAAGCAAGGGTTGAATAATATGCATGTGTTGTATAACAACAGATTTCAATTGATACCTAATCCTACACAAATTGCATTGCTGTTTAGCTGAATACCAATTTAATGTTTTGCTTCCATTTCTTTAAATTGAGTTGATATGTGATATAACTTTTTTTTACTAAAAAGGAATCTCATATTTAGTGCAGAATCACAAGAAAATCTTGCTGCTATATTAATATAGTTAATTCACTGGAGCATCAGAATTACCGTTTTAAGACATTGGTGGAAAAAATTCTCCAGTTTCATAAATTGTCGACATTAATATTTAAGAAACATAGACATCAACTCATCAGAATTATAAAATCCTTGATTAAGAGGTCAGATCATCAAGTCAAACCACTTAGAAGGAAGGTTAAATATAACTGAATTTTATACTCCACTGTATTGACTCTGTCGTTTAAAGTAATCCAGGAAATAAATTCTTAATAATATTTTTAATATCTATAAATAGGAATAAGTTGAGCAGAAATTAAAAATCTTTAATTGTCACTGGATTCCACAGCATGTGGAGAACGCTGATTAACCCAAAGAGTCTGATCTATGCAGTTTTATGTTATTACATATTCTGTCAGAAAAGACATTAAAAGTTCTAATTTTCTGTATTTCATCAAAGGAGGCTTGAAAAAAAAAAAAAGAAATATTTGCATTTATTTCTAAGCCTCTAATACTCTTACTGCTCTATGATAAAGTCACATTAGATAGGATTAATCTGAGCAGCTGTAGATTTATCCTAAAACTGATGTCTAACATAGGTCAGATGAATCATATCACCAAGTGATTAACTGTCTGCTGTAAAAAGGAAGCTTAGGATAACTACCTCATATGTGGAAAGCCACATTGTAAATGTTGAAAGCTAAGTGAAAGTACTCCCGTCTTGTGGCTTCAGAATACAGGACTCAAGCACTCAGTTACTGGATTCATAATTAGATTAAAAAGATAAGTGATCATGCAGCCAGTGCAAGTGAGCACAATGAACAAAGACAAAATTTACTGAGCTCATATGAAGTAGAGGCTGCTGGCATTATGTTTTTTTTTTTTCCAGTGGTCATGGAGGACTCCAGTTAATGCTGGCAACCTTTTCAGCAACCAGTGAATTGATAATTCCTATGAGAAGACATGACTATGAGTAAGCTAATTTTCAGTTTACAGAGACTACATATGGGTTGATTTTTTTTCTGCCTGAGTAGCCTTTTGACATGTTGTGAAATGGGAGCTGAGTACTGTTGAAGCTGAGAATAGTTGTCCCTGAGAAAATGTGTAAGTGGCAGTAGAAATATGAGAAAATTGAAAATAAATGTATTGTCATTGAGAAGCAAAAATACTCCAAATAAACTACTTAAATTCTCAAAAATAATATTGAAAGCGCCATATCTTTTGTAATTGCCTAATTTTTACTGGGAGATGTATAGTCTACTGAGTATCAGAAACATTCAACATTTATATCTGAGCTAGGAATCAGTCGAGTTTTATGTCATTTAGTGGGATATGGCTATTTTCTGTTTATTTGTCCTTATGAAGGTACAAATAGAAGCCTTTCCAATAATCACAACAATAAAACCCACTAGACATTTGTGTGGGGCAGCAGGAGAACAAAAAGCACAAAATAAGCACTGTGCTCTGTAATGAAAAAATGCCTTATACGCATCCAACTGTACAAATTAGAGAGGCAGAGCATGAAAATTTTCATCATTTATGTTTTCTTTGGTTTTAAAAAAGGAAGGCACAGAGGTCTTACCTATCTTCAGCCATCATTCTCACACGTTTATTCCCAAGTGAGATCGGCTTCAGTAAAAGTAAATTACCAGTATCTTTCACTCCTGAAGAACTTTTGAAGAGGAAGAAACTTTGCACACAGTATTGTTTATTAAATACTGGTAACATCTTCTCTTTTGGTTCAGTGCACACTGCAGCTCCTAGTAAAATGAAAGTGAGCAGCCATATAACTTGCTGCATATTAGCAGGAGAATAATGTGCTAAACTTATTTACTTTTCATTTATATACACCTTATTTTAACATGCTCTTGATGAGTTTTAAACTATAGCTCTCTACCTTATTGTAGTTGATGTGATTGGTGTTCAACTTGTACAAACAGGCAGGGGATATGTTTTTAATTCTGTCAAGGTAACATTCCATATCCTCAGTCCACATTAGAGTTACACTGAAAAGAACCCTGCAAAGAATTTTTATGAATGCTTCATTCTTATTTAATGTACACATCAACAGAGAAAAGGGTATAGTTGAAGAATTATTCCAGATCTTGACAGTAGTAAGACTACTGATACCTGTACTGCTATACATGTATAAAAGAGATGATGCAATTTTAATTTAATATGTTTTAAACATTTAGAAAGTTCACCTGGAATAAATTTGCACTTTCAAACATGATTTCTGCATTTTGCATATGTTCATCCCGCACTGTGCATCCAATTGAAAATAGAAGGATTCAGTACTTTGGTTTTGGTCTTGACATTTAGCCTGGCAAAAAAAGTCTTGCTCAAGATTATTCTGATTAAGGTTATTCTGGTTAAAATTAGTTAATAATTGGAACTGGTTTCAGTACAGACTGGGGAATAGCAAGTATTTCTTTCATAAGAAGACAGAAAATAATCTCTTGGTAATTTCAGAATATATTTTATTGGCTGTTCAGCACTGATGACCAGGAATAATAGCCTTCAACTGCTCATCTACATTTCTGATTATTAAATTTTAAACACTCTGACAGTATAAGACATAAAGAATTAATATAATTCTCTATCACTGCTGCAAAATATGAGATTTTTCTTCCTCTGTTGTATTCATCCAAATTAGAAATGCAAAGTTTTTTTCTAGTGGGGAATGATACCTCCCACTCTCAGATTTTGCATTTTGTGATATCAAGTATCTCTGAAGGTGAATAAATGCTGCTTATTTTTGCCATCATACTACTTTTCAAAACCAGCATGTTTTCCAGACATTAATATCAAAGAAGCTATTACAGTTATTAATCTGTTCCACTATCTTTAGAGATTAATGAAGTTATTATTATCTTGTTATTAAATGAGATAGTTCATGCTTCCCACACCCTTTCAAACAACCTTATAGCATAACCTGCACCCAGAAGTCTCTATTGAGGGTTTAGAGAACTAGCTGCAGAAAGATTATACCATCAAACTTTTTATAATGAATTACAGATAGAATTTATCTCAATTGTTAGGCCCAAGACTTCATAACCACATTAGACAGTGCTTCATGAAGCAGAAGGAAAGTTCTAGCAGTCAGGGAACTAATGTCCTGCTTCCAAAGTCAAGACACATTAGTCTGTATTTTTAAGACAGTTAGATTCAGAGGGCTGTTGGTTTAATTTTGCAATCAGAAACAATTCAAGGTGGTGTCCACATCAGGTATCTTACAGCAACCAACTACCCAGCTTTGGTTATGGTAAGTTTAGAAGATTCTTTGCACTGAAGGGGAACAAGTCAGTAAGAAAGTCAGATAACCTGACCTTAGAAAACCCTTCCATATTCTGAAGACATTTTGTTGGACTAATTATTAAATTTATATTTCCAGAGAAGTTTAAGACATGTAAATACTCAGGTAAAAAAAGGATAAAATGTTCTAAACCAGGCATCAAAATATCAGGGTAGAAAAATTTGAGACCTGTTTCTTGAAATCTGGTTTATAATACCCTGTGATTATTCAATGTGTATAAGCTACAGTGAACTTTTTTTGCCTTTGTCAAAATTCCCATGTTAATGGCATTATTTAAGTGCAAAGGGTAATTGCAGCAGTAAGTGGAAGCGAGAGAAGTAGAAAAAGTAGCTAAAGGTTAACCAGTAATAGTGAGAAATATGTATACATTTCATTAAAAGGTAATTACATTTAAAGGAGAGAACTTTAGGATATTTAATTAATTCTGCAATAGAAACAATTATAATGAAAAAACATGTGTAGGAACAACAAAAATTAATCTTTTCCCAAATGTATTTAATGACACACAAAGCAAATGGAATACAGAATATAATTAATACAAATTAATAAAGCTGACTGCTTTTTTTGGTGCATTTGTTTGTTTGTTATTTTGCTTGTTTGTTTTTTAAATAGTTGTTCACATTTAGAAAAGGTTGACCGTAATAATGGGAAAGGAAGTATTACAGCAATCTGAACAGGACCATAGCTGAGAAGTCTTCTAAAAATATGTATAAGTACTAAGAGATATTTTAAAAGGCGCAAACTTATCCTTTACATTTTAAAACACAAATGTAAATAAATTCCTAAAGTGGACTGGCATAGTAATAAATGCATGTGGTTGAATAGAAACTTCTGGCTTTATGATTTTCAGAACTTTGTGGTCTTCATCTATTCTGTCTAGTACAGAAAGGGGAATAAGGATTGCAAAGCGCTGAAAGACTCCCCTTTTCAAGTAGCCCTGAAGAGTATTTTTAACTCCTCTGTGTTTTACACATTTATCTGTTCGAGTAATTTGTGTATTTCTCTTGGCATGAAATTTAAGTGATGAGAGTGACATAAGGATGAAATTCAAGTTTGCCCTAGAGCTATAACTGTTGTGTGGCTGGGTATGAAGGGTATTCTTTTATGCACTCACCGTGGTCTTAGAAACTCTCTGGCTAGTCTCTGCATAGATGAGACAATGAACTGTTTTGAAACAGCAGACTGACTTGAAACAAGATGATTGACCAAACTCCAGCGCCTGTCAAACAAAGCATTTGATTAACTGCTGAAGAAAGTGGAGTTTTGGACAGTCACAGACATTTCCCAGGCAATGCACAGACTAGTTGGTAGATGCTATTTGGGCACTTGATTGTGTTGGTCCTCCTGGGGGGGAAATATGGAGACTTGATGAAAAATTGACCAAAAGATATATAAATAATATAAAATGACTGCTTCTGCTTATGCAGGTTTGATCACATAGCAGTCCACTGCATATAGCAAAGACAAGCAACAGAGGTTTTGTACACAGATTAAGATACTACAAAAAGAAGGATCATGCATTTTCTCAAGTGGTCACATAGGGACATCAAACATCTTGATTAAATTCATTGGAACAGTTTGAAAGTCTCAGATAATTCAGATGAAGATAATGTTGAAAGGGCCTTTACAACAGGTTCCCATCACCATCCAAATAGCAACTAGCTACCCACTTCAGCGGATTTGATTACTCATAAGAATTTTTCCCTATTCAAAGATGTCAAAAAATTAGGTTTTTTTAAAAAATAATCCTGTTTGTAAATAGCATTGCAGGATCTTACATGGAATGTGCTGTTCTTGCTGAATGCTATTTCTAACACTGAGACAATGGAAGCAAAAAAAGAAAAAAAAAGCATTTGTATATAACACTACAGCAAACAAAACCCTCAGGATAGCAACTACATTTTCAACCCTGATAGCCTTGAGTTAAGAGTGGAAATCAGCACAAGTACGAGAAAAAAATTATTTATGACTCTTCTGAAAAGATCAAGTGCAATGGAGAAAGGTTTATTCAAACTGCATTGTTACAAACTTCTTTAACTCCCTAAGTCCTCTCTTTCTACAAAACTTATAGAACAAGCTGAAGCATTGAGTTTAGTAGATTGATGATAGGTAGATAGACAGATGGATTAATTATTTATGTTGCTGAATGGAGGTCAGATCTCTACTTTCATCTTTTGGATCTGGCTGCATATTTAATATTCTTATTAGAAAGATGGCTGGAATGCCTGATGTTAATGTTCCCAATTGTTGATAGATTATGGTCTTTAGAAGGCCTCTGATGTCTCTTCTACCTGAATTATTTATAGCTCACTAATTATTTAGACCCTGCTTATTTTAAAGAACAGGAATTATCTACACACTAATTAAAACTGTCAAAAAGTTTTAATACTATTTAAGGATACAAAACAATGTCAGTGGTGAGATTGAATATACAGTAAGAATCTGTCTTGGTACTAGAGTGTCCTAAGCTTCAAATGCAAGTATTTTTTGGGAAATCTGGGGTGGAATTCCTTCAACCAAACGTAAATATCTATATGACAGATAGTTTGACCTACCAATCTTGATGCCTTTCGTAATAAATGGAGACAAATTAGTACTCAAGGGACATGATAATTTCTGAATCAGAAGTCTAAAACTGACTAGAGAAAGGCACTGCCTAAACATGCTAATTTCTTCCTTTATGATAAAGGAAGCGTAAGGTGCTTTCTGGATAGCTGAAGTGATGATGACTGCTGTTTGCAGGTTCTGGTTTTTTACACACTCTGATTGCAGGATCAGATCCTTTATTTTTTTTCATTTGAAATCAGCTTCTTTATTTGTCTTTTTTGTTGTTGTTGTTGTTGGTTTTGGGTTTTTTAGGGAAATATCAGACTACCAGAGCTTTTTTATTTGAAAATATTCTTTTTTAGAAGGAATCATACATGGATGGTCCATGTGACCACATGTAATACTGAATCAATTTTGCATAATTTTGTATTACTGTATCATTATGGATATTACTTAATTATAATATATCTTTAAATGAGCTAAAAGCAGGAGTTTTTAAAGGTGTATTGTAGGTTTGAAACTGTTCCATCTGAAATCAATGGTGTATTTGTCACTGAATCTTGTAGGTACAAAACCAGGACAAATCCTGAGGGCCCTACAAATCATTCACTGAGTTAAAGACAGGTTAGATATACAAGATCAAATTTGGCCCTCTAAGGATGAACATAGTAATGTTTAAATTTCAGACAGTTTGCAGTTTAGAGCAATTTGTAATACCAACAAAAATGGCTGACGTGTACACACACTGAAGAATGGTGTTCATGAGGCCTAGGCACTGGATAGAAGTCCTACTTGCTATGCTCAAAGAAGAGGTGAGAGTGGAGGGCAGCTTTTCAGAAAGTAAGACAATCTAAACTCAGGAAACATTTAGTTTTATCTGCTTGAAACTCACAACTGTGAAGCATATTTTGAAATTCGGCACATAGGACTTGTGGTTTTATAGTTAAATAGGACTGAGTGGGGGTTTTTTTTGAAATGCCAGTGTCCCAGACATCTTCTCATAAAAATCCTTTCCTTAGGATTTTTTCATCCTGAGAAGCTGAGAGGCCTCAGGAACAAAATGTAAACAATGGTTATCTGCTGCTGTGGAATGCAACAGGTGGATCTGTGATTGGCCCATCTTGGATGTTTATAATTAATGGCCAATCACAGCCGAGCTGGCTTGGACAGAGTCTGGGGAAGTTGCCTTTGTTATCATTCTTTCCTTTCTATTCTTAGCTTAGCTGGCCTTCTGAGAACCTTTTCTTCTATTCTTTTAGTATAGTTTTCATGTAATATATATCATAAAATAATAAATCAAGCCTTCTGAAATATGGAGTCAGACCTCCGTCTCTTCCTGCAACATAAGACCCCTGTGAACACAGTCACATGCCAGTGGTTAGGAAAGACAAAAATAATGCTGAAAATATTTGTATTTTAAATTTTTTATATATATATATAATATTATATATTATATATATATATATGATTTTTACCAGAAGATGTATAAGATACTAAGTCTGAGAAACAATTCAACATCTATATCTGAGCATCTGAGCTAGGAATCTGTTGAGTTTTATGTCACCGAGTGGGATATGTCTGTTCTCTGTTTATTTGTCTTTGTGAAGGTACGAACAGAAGTCTTGCTAATAATCAAAACAACAAAACCCACCCGACATATGGGTGGGTCAGCAGGAGAACAAAAAGCACAAAGTAAGCGCTGAGGTAAACACATTGTCAGTTGTAGCAGAATGCAGTAATGCCAAGGACTCCCTGGCTATGCTGATAAATTCACCATCACTCAGCAGCTCAATCATCCCTACTTCAGAAGTTCTAGAAGGCTCCTCCACAGGCCTGTGGCTGCTAGAACTACTCACAGGAATGTTCAGAATCTGGGAGATCCATGGCTTATGTAGTAGGCAGCCTGCATGAAACCATATATTTCTGAGGCCTTGTTAACTAGCATGTCCAGAGGCTGTTCTATATTAGCTTCAAGCTCAAAAATATTAATTTTTGATTTGCTAGTACAGACAAATATTAATCAGAGATTTCCCAATAATTATATTAAAGTATGTATTTCAATATAATGATAAATAAATGGATATTTTTTGTCTATAAGCAGACACAAATCAATGTTCTGACATTAAATATGTCCAGATAATACATCCTTATCTTTCACTGACCTCATTCATGATGCTAACATTTAGTTGAAAGTGTTTAAACTAAGAAAAAATAAAAAATAAATAAGAAGGTACTTGGCAAAAAGAGGAGAAAAGGATAGCTATGAAACTAGACAATCTCCTGGGAAAAACATGTAGGATATAGAGGCAATACACTGCAATTCCTCAACAATAGCAAAAAAAAGAATTCTGACTTATTTCTATGACAAAAATTCTTTTTAAAAAATTCCAATAATATTGAAGCATATTGACCCCACTTATTCATAGATATCTCTAAAAGGACAGTTGGTACACAAATTTTTTAAAAGATCTTTCCACTTCTAATTGCAAGACTTACATTGTCTCCTCTAGTATCTGTCTTTAAAATATTTTATTAAATCATCCTACACAGGACATAACTGTCCAAATCTGCCACTTTCCAAAGTTGAAGTAGAAGAAATAAAAACTGCTGTTAGGCCAGATAGTCAGAGCAATAATCTGCTTGGCACACATTTCTAGAAGAAATTCAGCAGAATTACTCTAACAGGATAAGCTCTAACACTGTACATTAGCGTGAATTTAAAATTAGAAGAAGGATCAAAGTTTACCCAGACAAAGCATGATAATATGTAAAGAACACATTGATCTTGCTCTTCCTAAGCTTCATAACCATCTCAAACCTCCATGACCACAATAATATAGTACCAAGTCCAAGTCAACAAAACCTGCTGAAAATTAACATTCAATCATTCATTGGTTTATTTTTATGTTATGATAGGAAAGTCAGAGGTCAAAAATATGTTTTTAAAATATACTATGTAAAACGACCTTATGCAATAAAACCCTGAAAGACAGTAAGGCAACTACAAATTTACATCAAAATTTGACTTAAGTTTTCCTATGCACAACAGCCAAAGTTACATTGTTTACAAATATTGATCTTTTCTAACTGGTTCTCATATCTTAGTACAAATCATTTCTATGTATCATTTAGCTGTCACAATTCAAATATGTTCCTTTGTTCTGTGCACATTAAACTGTACCTTTTCTCTCAGTAAGATGTGCAGAGAAGGAAACACAAAACTAGCATCTACCAATATGCCAGTGCAGTATTAAAAGCAGTTTTTTTAATAGAATGTTACATAGGGCATTATCCTATCAGTATTTTGTCAGCAAGATGGCTGCTGCAAGCAGGAGTCTCAGATACCCCAATTATAAAGTAAAATTTTGTTTTCAAGTACATTTTATTCACACTGAGGAGCACTTTCTGAGTTTCAAACTGCTGGCTGAGCAAAACAGATACAAGTTTCTTTTAACTATTTATTTGTAAATCTCCTCTGAGTATTAAACATGCTCATAAAGATATGTCCATAAAGAGAATGAGTACAAATTTTATCCTGATATTTGATTTAAACTGTGTTAGAAAACTTACTTGACAGATATAGTTTTTCCCCCAAGCATTGAAATAGAGCAGATTGGCAGAAAGATTTGTACTTAAAGAGAAGACGTGATTTTATAGTGAAATATGAATATGAATAATACTCTTAATCTCTGCAGATTTTCCTACCTTTCAGAATATGCCACTATGTAATGTCATTAGCAAAACAAAAGAATGACTTCCATCCTTCCTTAAAAGGATACTATTAAGTTATTTTAGCTGCAAGTTTGACCTGTATTAGTATAAGCTCTTGGCAAATGCCCTCTGGGGGGAATAAAGGAAGCTATTAATCTGTTACTTGCTTAAATTACTACTCTGGCTCAACTGAAGGAATAAAATTAAAGTTAAAACATTCCAGGTGATATGATGGCTTCAAAAAAAAACAGAGAAAAAATCTTCATAAAATAGAAAATTCTTATCTTAATTAAGACACTACAGGGTGTATACTGCTTTTGAATCATCACCTCTGGTCTGCAATAATTCAGAAGAAAAATCAGTACAGACTAGTGTCATTCTGATTCCAATTAAATGTGATAGTTTGGAAAGTTCTTTTTAGAGCTGTTTTTCATCTGTTGTGTACTCATGAATAACATTAGGTCTGTACAAAATGGAACTATTTAAAAACATTTTAATGCAAATTTCAATAAATGTATAATTATCAATTACTATAATTATTAATGATATAACTACCAATTTAACAATATTTACTGATGAGTTTATTTTCTAGAAACAACTTATTGGTAGGAAAGATATGGACATTCTTCACAATGGGAGAGAAAAAGGCATGTGCATTCCCAGGTAGAAATTAACATGACATGCTTGCCTAATGACAAATTAATATGCTTTGTTCATCTTAGACAGTGCAGGTGTTTCTTAGCATGTTACTACAGCGAGCTGCTTTTTTTCTGAGACTATTACAGCTTGTTTTGGTGATGCAAATGAACTTTATGAATACTGTACAGAAAGGGAATCTGATTGCTTAGATCTGTTTCTGACACAGAAATGACATCTTCATCAGAATACAGTCTGTATGAATGTGCATTTTTTTGCTTGACAAAACCTGCATTACAATTCATAGAATACAGTTGTATACTGTGTAGTGTCATACTTTTGCTGGTACATGGTGCTCTTATTACTGAATAAAATTCTCATCTATAAGGAAAGGATTGATTTTTAATCAATTCATGAAAAAAAGCCCTCATCATAATTTTTTCAAAGGATTATTACTGGAATTAATCCTAAAACTCTTCTGAAATAGATGAAGAGAGGAAAGAAAGGAAATGTACAAGCTATTTTAAAAGAGGGAGAGGAAAAAAATCACCACATCTGTGCTGAAGGTTGTGATTTCATACTTGCCTTGAATCTTGAGCAAATCTTGAGCAAAGAGCGCAAGATTTCAAAAGCAGTATGGGTAGGGATAAGCTTCACATCAATTGGGTTTAACTACCAAGGTCATAACTGCTTTTAGGAACATCATAGCTTGTAGGCTGAATCACATGTTGGCAGTACACATTTCTCTCTCTCTAATTGTGCTGAGAGCCATAGGAGACAAAGCTTTTAAAAGAGAGGGATGAATTCTGACCAGTGTAGATCACTGAACATCTCTTGTAGCTCTTAAAAAGTTTACTGTTGACACATTAATTTCAGGGGAACAGTTTAACGGAGCAAAACAAACCCTTCTACAGCATTTCAGTCAGAAATATTGTGCTAGGCTCTCCTGTTCAGCTGAAATTATTCATTTCAGTCCAACCACTGCTAATCAGACACAGGTTCTGATCAGAAAAAAATAATTGATGTAATTTCCACTTATCTTTTTTATTACTAATCTTGAGATGTTCAGAGAGAAAGTATAGTGGTTTTGGTATAAATAGAACAGGTTTGGGCTGGGAACTTATTTTCAGAAAAATCACATCTCAAAGACCAAGTTTCTGTATTTGTGTTTCAGCAAGTTCAAAGCTATGAACAGTATTTTTGACATTTTTTTCTTGGTACATAAATCTGAAACATTAGTTGTTCTAATGATTACAATTTCAAGCCGTTGCATTTAAAAGGGTCAGTGTTTGAAAAGTAGATATTTGTAGCAGCCCTGTGTGCTCATTTGTGATTTCTATTTCTGAAATGTTGAGCATACCTTTTATCATAACAGCCTTTTATAAATGCATTTTATGACCAAATAACTTTTAACTATTTTTTCTGTGGGTACATTTTCCTATCAGCACACAACTTTGTTTTCTTTTTAGTTGATCAATTGCTCTCTTTACTGTCTTACTGGAATAAGTAGACTTTTAAAATTTACAGGACATTTGCTGGAAGATGTTTCACAAAGATATACATTCCCTGTTTTAGGAAATCATATTCAACACTTCAGTGACATTATTACTAGCAGTTGATAATTAGGTTCTTTCATATATTAATTTTTTTTCCTGATAGTGAATCTTCACCTCTAAGAAATATTTAAGAATATAAATATGGGATGTGTTTCACTTTAAAAAAAATTGAAACCTCTTCTATTGTGTTGTGTCTGTATACATTGGACTGTTCTGTTCCCCCTATCTTGTAATGGTTCTGCCCTGGTTCTCTCGTCCCTCCCTTGTGCTGCCAGTTATCCCAACTCCTCCCCAGCTGCCTTGGAGACTAATGTATCCTTTCTCAAATCCCTCCCTAGTGCCCTGTCCATCACTCGGCGCTCCCGCCCTTCTCTCTAGAACTCTCTAGAAACTTCCAGCTAGAGCGTCGAGTGATTGGCTCAGGGGCCGGGGCCCCACTCTCAAGTTATCCCCATTGGTGTTCTCCCTAAGCCAATCTTTTGTATCCCACTCCCCTCTGAAACCCTATTCATCCAAGGACTGACTCCTCCCCTGTTTCCCTCCCACCTTATAAACTGTTACAACTTCTTTCTCCTTCTCTTTGGTTGTCGGTTTCCCCTGGGACTCAATAACGTGGATTCACCACAGCTGGAGAGCGGTCTCTTTTGCTGCTGACTGTAGCCCTAAGCCAAGCCACGTCCTACGAAAAGGCAGCACTGCTGTCATAGCACAGAGCGTTTGCCTTAGGTGCTGTCCCGAACCACGGAAATCGGGATAGTGCCCCCTTTACTGCTAGCGGTGCTGGATAGCTAGCCAGGATGTCTGAGAAGGACAATCAATCTTTCTCCAGCTGGACCGCTTCACTCTTTATTCTCATAATTCTATATTTTGAAATATTTAATCTGGTAAATTTTCTCTTGCTTATAGTTATTCTTTAAAATTCAATAATAATTTAAGTTACTAATTACCAGAAAAATACAAAGTAAATAGCATATGGCAAATTTCAACAATAATTTATTTCATCTTGTATGACATGTTTAAATTTTCCTTATCACAGCGATGTTCTACTATTCATGGTATCATTGAGACAGCAACAAGTCAGAGATTTTGGCTTGTAGTATGTTCCTATGAAAGACTTTTCAAAAGTACATATCTTCTGGAGAAGTTAGTAAAAAATGAGATTTTTATCTATTTCTAGCAAATATCTATCAATTTGAAAGCCACAGAAGAAAGTACTTGTGTGATGATAAGTAGCAAATGATTTCTCCTGAAAATGAGACCTCCTTTTCTCTTGGGGGCGAGAGGGAGAAGATGGAGATCACTAGATCAGGTGACTTCATAGTAAAGATAAAATATGTGTTGGGAAACAGGATAACAGGCCAACAAATGTATCTTCATCTGGAAAGACAGGTCTGCTATTGAAACTCCTGAGACTACCCAATCACAGAATCACATGGTTGAGATTGGAAGGGAGCTCTGATGGGAATCATCTGGTCCAACTCCTGCTCATGCAGGTACACATAGAGCCAGTTTCTCAGGACCATGTCTGCTCTGCTTTTCAATATCTCAAAGGAGGAAGATTCCACAACCTCTGTAGGAAACTTGTGCTGGTACTCAATCACCCTGAAAGTGAAAAAGTGCTTCCTGGTGCTCAGATAGAACCTCTTGAAGAACTTTTTTCCGCCCACTTTCCACTATCTTTTCAGATATTTAGATTCATTAATAAGTTCCTTCACTGTCCATTCCCCATTTCTTTCCCCCCTGTCAACTTCATGACCCTTCACTGTAGTCTCCCAAGTATGTCCAAGAACTAGACAGTCTTCCAGGTATGACATCACTACTGCTGGGTTGAAGGAAGGATTCACCTCCCTGGACCTGCTGGCAATGCTTCTCATAATGCAGCCCACAGCACCATCAGACTTTGCTGCCAAAACCCTCTCCTGGCTCAGGTCCAACTTGGACTACAGGTCATTTTCTGCCAAGCAGTTTTCCAGCAGTGTGGCACTCAACATGTACCAGTGCCAGGGATTGCTCCTTCCCATGTGGCAGGGCTTTGCACTTCTCCTTGTTGACCTTTGTGAGGTTCCTGCCAGTCTGTTTTTCCAGCCTGTGGAGGCCCCTTTGGATGGCAGCATCACACTCTGGTATACTAAACCACTAGTCCCAGGTTTGTGTCATCTGCAAACCTGCTGAGAGCACACTCTGCCCCAATTTGTTAGGACATGTCTCAAAAAAGAACAGCAGAGTGGCGAGAAGACGTCTGAATCTAACCTACCCTTTTAAATTCTAATGATAAAGAGACTCAGCAAGTGCAAAATAGCTCAGAAGAAAGAAAATCCAGCTATCAGCAGAAAGCCAGCTGAACTGTTGGTGGTAAAGCATCACTTAATCAAATAAGTTATTTCAAAGAATTAAGCAGACCAGAACAGAAGCTTAAAAGCTAACACGGACAAAGTACCAATCAACGTTATCAGCAAACATTAAATTGCTTTCCAAAACAAAATCCACTTAGAAGTTAACTTCACAGGAAAGGGCTACCTCACCATAACATAGCAAGACAGATGTAACCATCAGCAAAAATGCTGAACCCCAGGACAGCGATTTCAAGAGTAAGACATTTTATTTTGATAAAACTCCTGACATGGCTTTTGTGCTAAAGATTGTATTCAAAGTCAAACCATTCAGTACTAACAATGGCATCTTTAAATAATGTAAGGACAGTCTTAGGAAGAGAACCTTCCTCAATATATGAGATGTACAGATGCAAAAAATAACTTGCTTACTGTTTAACTTTCATTGTGCTGTTCATTTAATAATTATTTTGATTATTATTTTCTTTGGTAGGCTTTCCACAACTGGTTGCTCAGATATACCGGGAAAATTACAGAACTGAGTAGTTTAAATCTCAGTCTGAAGCAGACTCAACTAAACTTATACCATTCCTGATAGATTACTTTCTTACCTTTCTAACCTCCAAAGATTACTTTCTTACCTTTCTAACCTCCAAATAGGTTTCCTTAAACAAATCCTAATTTCATGTAAAGATTGATAAATGCAGGATTTGATGCAATATACATCAAATTTATATTTGATGTAATATGTCAAATTATAAACTTTAAATTATTTTATTATTTACCTATACTTATCTTTTTTTTTTTTTGCTTCTGATTTTCTTTTTACTCTTTTCTGCAGTGAGACTGAGAAAAGACTAATTATATTTTCCTCAAATATTGAAAGCTGAGGAAAATTAGTTATCTGAGCAAGAGAAAATAAGAATAATTTACTTTTGATTGCTATTTCAGCAAACTGGAAGCTACCAAGGAACTAATAATGTGATGACTTAACGTAGCTTTCAGGGTGCCTCGTCAAGCAACAACTATTTCAACAGTGACTACAGAATAAATTGTAGTGAGAAATAAAAAGCATCTAGAACAATCATATAAATCCTCCTTTCTTATTTCATCACAGTGGCTTCATCTGCAGTTAGGGAGCTTGATTCCTATTTTAGGATATTTTTTTCTTTCAATAATTTGAACTCTCTGATTATGTTCGTTCAAGCATTATACCTGAAATGAGAGTTTTAGATTTTTGGTGAGTGTTTCCTTGCTTTAATGAGGTTTTTCTTTTTTTGTGGTTTGATTTTTTTTTTGTTTGTTTTCTTTTTGCTGGTTGATCGATTTTTGGCTTTTTGAGTTTTTTTTTTGTTTGTTTGTTTGGTTTTGTTTTGGTTTTCTTTGCTTGTTTGTCTTGTTTGGTTTTTTTTTGTTTTTTTTTTGTGGCTGTTTCTTGTTTGGTTTTGGTTTTTTATCTTTTACAAGAGTCTGAGTAACAATTTCCCAATTGAGAAATAAACTTTATTTCAACTTTTATACTGAGAATCTTATATCAAGTAAGGGGAGCCATTTTTTATCTGATGCAAATCACAGTTAGGGTGAGATTATGGCTTCATTTAGGTCACCTGCATTTTGTGCACATAAAGCATTCAAGAGTCCATACAGAATTAATATGGCATGAAGTTGTCGACACAAATTGTGAAAAAGGAGACAGTGTTCATGAACTTTATTTGATGTGGCTTCAGAATATTATTTTCATGATTCTTTCATAAAATCAAGGAAAACATATCCAGAATAAATAGTTATGGTACAAGCCCAGTTAATTATATATATAATTATGGCTATATGCATACATATAATGAATCTGTAATCAGGGAGAAGAAATTCAGTACAAAACATTTTTTTGCTGCATATCACATAGGTTCCATCATAGCTTTACATAAGCTACCCTAGGGTTTTCTATTCAGAGAGGGTTGCAGATCCCAGTATCACACTGTCAGAAAAACAAGCAAGAAAATGAGAAAAGCTGACCTTGTAACAGGAAAATATACTACTACCATTTAACCCAACTCGTAAAGAGGCAGTTTGAAGACATGTAGAAGGGAATGCAAAGCAAGGATCAGCATTTTGTGGCAAATGTAATAAAGACTGGGACTGGATTGAAGAAATTCATTGCACACAACACTTAAAAGCCTATAAAGAGTGACTGATGGATGTAGCAGAGGAAGGAGTGGCGTGACAGAAAGAAGGTCCTGACCTAATAATGCCAAGGAAGGGCACAAAGATCTGAGAAACAAGAACCTTGACCTTATCAAATCATATTTAACTGTATTTTCATCTGTAGCATAAATTTGGTATGTTCTAAGAGGTAGTATCCATTACATGATTGATTAATCCATTTTTTTGTACCTACATGTGCGAGTGCATTGGAATAAATCCTTGTCTTCACAGCACCGACTGTTTTGTCCTATTCTTTTGGGACTCAACTGGTGCATGGAAACTGGAAGTATTCCTTTTATCAGCCAGCCTGACCAGGAAGTGACAGCAGCATCAGAAGTGGAAATCAGGCACATGCACACACATACAATGGAAGCTTTGTAGATAAGGAGAAAAGGAGATTACATTTTCCTGATTGGACGCTTAATGGCATTCTAAAGTATTTGGATACTAAAAAGGCAACTTTAACTGATTATTCATTAAACAGAGTGGAATTCATTCTGCTTAAACTGTGTAGAGTCTTGAAAAAAATTGTATCTTTGAAGGCAATCCAGGACACAGAAAAAACATATTACTTTCTTTTCCTCAACTCTCTCTCCTTTCTTTTTTTTTTCATTTTTAAGTAATGGAAAACTGTTGAGGGCCATTCAAACTCCTTACATAAGACACCTCTTAAGATTACAGAAAAGCAGTGGATGTGGTAAGTGATTTTATTTACTTTCCTTACCTCTTTTCTGATAATATCATTACAATAAAGTAAAATTATTTCGTAGCTATCCAGAAAAAAGAATCTGCACACTCTAAACTCTACTTAGAGGCAAAGCTAATCCATATTTTCTACATATCTGGATGCTTTCCTATTAATGATGATAAATTATCTGATCAGGGGGATCACAAATCAGCATGGATTTATTAGCACTTCTTCTGAGATACAAAAGCACTTTTTGTTAGCATATTGCTATCACGTCCCTTTGGAATGGACAAAAATAAAACCTAAATGTTGAATTGTTGGCCCAGAACTAGGAAGAATAAATAACCACCAAAGCTGAGACCTCCCGACAAGATGCTATGAGGTGCTTCATCACCCTTTGATGAAGCTATGACTTACCTTCATTAACCTATCTAAACTGCAACTCAGATAAGCATAGAGCATATTCAGACCTCTCTACAAGCTAGTGATTTTAGCACTAGAGGTATAACATTTATGAATTCACTTCATCTTGAACTAAATGAAACATAAGAGAGTTCCCAGTGTTCTCCTTTCCTGAATGACTGCTTTAGCTGTCAAACTATTATGTAAAAATGAAAATAGGTTTATTTTTAATCTGTCACAGCTCATTTTAACAGGGACCTATAATTATGGCAGAATATGTACCTATCTATCCCAATACACCACCTTTGTAAGGAGAAACACTGGCAACTGTTCCAGCAGTTCCCAAGTTTGCAATTTCTTTCTGAAATTAGAAATTCATGAATAGCCCGTTTGGAAACCACATCTAAACCCCAAGAAAATTCAGTACTAATGGAAGATGTGCTAACAGTTTCACAGTTCAAAACAAGTTATATAAGACAATGAACAATTTATTCAGTGTTTCTATTACAATAATAAGAAGGAAAAAAAGTCCACCCAATTTGCAGCAAAAAGGACATGCACAATACTTGTTTAGAGTAGCTGGGAAACTAAGGTAGAAACAGGAATTAGTGCTGCTGAAAGAATATGCCAGGGATGAGAAACAGCTGTTTGTGCTGTTGTAATCAACCTGATCTTCCAACAACAACAGTAATAACTAACCTCAAAATCCCAACAGGGAGAACAAAATCCATTAGTCTCAACATAATTCCTCTCATTTGGCTCAAAAATATTCCATCTTCCGCTTTAGTTGCAGTAGCAGACAGCACCCAACACCTTATCTTCCTGACAGAAAAATTCAGATTTGCCTGCTTGGTTGCAAGTAGGCAAATCTGCCTTGAATCAGCTCTGCTGAACAAATTAAGTTAAAAAACAAACCAGGGGTCTACTTACAGATGAAAGAAAACTCACAGCTTCAAAAGAAAGGAAATTTTTATTTTAATTACTTATTTATTTCCTAGACAGAACTGTAGACACCCCTACCCACAGGCCAGAAAAGAGAATTATATCTGTCCCTAATTCAATGTACAAGATACAATGACACGCTGAGCATATTATTAGTCAAACTGCATTCTCCTACCCTAGACCCTGCCCAGCTGTAATGAATTTAAGGAGACACAGGTGCAGACAGCAGAAGAGGCCATAGGCTGAGCTGCTCTGCTAATGAGTGGCCTCAGCAGAAATCTCAGACTCACTCCAGGCAAGAGCATTAAAGTGGTAGGAACAGAAATGAGAACTGACAAAAAGATGTGTGAAATTTGTAGGTACAGTGCACACATGCAGATGTTTAATGATATAGTTCATTTAGTGTTTATGTTTTACCATCTTGCATGTAACAACTATTTCTGGTTTTTTCTTTGGTTTTGGTCACGTTTTTTTCTTTTTTGGGAGGGTTGTGGTTTTTGTTTTGACAGCTTGGTTGTTAGATGGATGGGAAGATGATAATGCTTGGGAGATATGGCACTACAACAGGATTTTGATAATTTTTTAATATTAGTTAATGTATTTATCTCAATGTATATTCTTTAATCTCATGGGTTTTTGCTTTTTAAGTTATTATTCACCAATTATGTTAATCTTTTCAGTAGAAAAAAAATGATAATGATAATTCATTATTTAAATGGTATTTTAAATTTTAATTTCAGTACAGTATAGGTTTTTTTCTAATTTTAATATTAATTTGTGGGAAGAGCACCTGCAAACAAAGGGTATTTCCTTCTTCCCTCTGTACTAATCAATATCTGAAGTAGTACAGCCATTTCATTGAACTTTTGCAGTGGATGGTTAGTGTCTCACTGTTTGTGGCTGCTGTATGAGGAATAGTCCTATATCAGATGAGTTTCTTATGTTATGAAGCTCTCTTGGAACACGTGTTTCATGCTTCTTATCTCTAGAAAGTCTTGCTCTGTGTAAACACTTCTGTTAAGTGTTACATTCAGACTGTACTCTCCTTGCTTTCTGTAGAATTAGAGGTGGGATAAAGAAGGTTCAGATTGTGTGTGCGCTGATATAATTATATACATTATATTTGTATTGTATAGATTTTTTACAACATGAATGAGGATAGCTTTCTGATCCATAAGCCCTGAAGTACTGTTACCTCTGTGAGACACTGTTCTCACCTAGATGGGGAACATTCCAGATTTGTCTCTCTTGTTCCTGGTTTGTCCAAACTGATGAGGACCCTGGATGCTTGTCATACTATTCTGCATTTAAAAGGGGACAGAGGGAAGGGAGTTCTGTTTACTATGAAAATTAAACGTCATTAACAAGAAAACTTGTGTTCCTGATGTAATTATGACTGAATGCTAAGAAGGGATACTTGAATACACTCCATTTTTACTGACAAAAGTCTTATTTCTGCAGTATTGCACATGTTCCATATACATAACATACAGTAAGACGTGCTTTATCTCTTCTTTGAGCAAAACAATAACAAAAACATCTATGCTATACATAGATGCCATATATTTAGGGCAAAACATGGGAATAAAAATTAAAAGTTGAATTGACTACTCTTGACTTCAGAATGCTAAATTATTCTACAGAGTAGAACTACAGAAAATCAGATCTCCTGACTTTAATTATTTCTATGGTTTCGTTTCGGTTTTGTTTGTTTGTGGAAAAAGTTAAAGGAACAGGCTGAAAAAGGTTTAATGGCTCAGACAACATTCATTGACACAAATTTTTCAGTAAAAATCACTAGGAAACACATCATTGGCCCCTCTAACAGTATTAAACTCTTGCAGTACAATACAAGTTCGCCCATTGGCTCAGGAAGATAGATAAATTATACCATTTTTATAAAGTATTTCTAAGACAATAAATTGTTTCTGCCTCAGCATACTGGCACTTCAAACCCAACCCTGCAATTACACTGATATATAGCAGTTAGTATTTTTGCAAGATCTTTTTAGAGTGGAAATTCTATTCATTTAAATAAATATTTTGTACATTAGAAGTACACATAGAGTAGTACTATTTTGTATTAGTCAAAGAAAAGTTATGAGAAACTTCTTGAATGGTAAATTATAAGCAAGGACAAATTTAAAACAGTTGTCCTTGACTGTCTTATATCTGGTGATTGTAAATAAACTTTAGTGATTTATGATAAGAGAAATAATGACTTTAATAAAGACTTGTTCAAGCTCATTTTTCAAAATATATAGTACATGTGATTATTTATTACTGATATTTTTAATGCTTCAGTTGTACCATGCGACACACATCATTTGCTTATCTCATTAAAATTTTCTCTACAGAAGGAAAATATTAGGATATCAACCTAATATTACAAATTCTTTAAGCTAGATTAGAAGAGTGAGATTGAAATAACCATATCTTTGATGAGAGCTACTACTGAACTCTAAAATATTTCTTAACTACTTAGTGCTTAACTGTTTGTCAGTGCTGCCTTTTTTGTGATAGTTTTGGAATTAGTGTAATGATGAACAGTGAATCAAGAGATGTAGCTTGCTGGAAAATAATATAAATATTTTTTTCTTAAATAGCTTCACTTATGCCTTGGTTTTCATTGCTGTAAGGACAGAACTTAATATTAGGTAGACTCTGAAATTCTGATTTTACAAAGAACCTTGCTTTGTCTTAATAATGTGATAAGTTTCCATCATTTTAAATAACTTGTCTATGTCTTTTTTTTAATTTAACATTAGCTTTCTGACATCTCCCTTAAAATAAATGTCCATTATGTGATTGCAATCTGCCACCCTTTACTCTCTGGTGCATCCTTGACTTCACCTTTCCCAGAACATTTTATCCAATTCTTTGCAGTGTTAAAAGCATTCACCTACATGGAGACAGGACTTCAGGGTATATATACAGACTTTGGTTGTACCTGCAGAAATGTATACTCTATGCTCCTATGCAGAATCTCTGGCATCAGGGAAATTTATCAAGTCCAGCTGGTACTGCAAGATATGTCTCAGGCTCATCCAGAATAATTCCAAATATTTATTCCTGGCACATCATTTAAGAGACAAAGCATCCTAGGCTTCCTCAGATAGTCTTGGGTTTAGGTAATCTGTGTCTACCTCAAATCATACTTGTTTTTATAAATAGTATAAACAGTGAAGGGCACTCTTATATGTGTGCTTGAGGTTGGGAGGATGAGTCTGTTAGTCTGTTTTGCAGCATGGATTCTCCAGGTAGGAAAAAGGCAGGTGAAGTTCATCAATAGCTGAGTCTATAGGGTTCATACTTGTAATAAAAGCTAAAGTATGCATCTTATAATGGGTGTTTCTGGATGGTTCAAATATAAGCCATTTAGAAACAGTGGAGAAATTTATTCTTTGTGAGAGAAAAATGTCTTTTCTGATATGTATAAACCAGATGCAAATGTATAGAACTCTAGAAATAGTCTGCCTTTATCATGTATTTCAAGAGTTATTTTTTTTTATTTCTGACAAAGAAATATTTTGAATGCAGCTTGAAGTAAACCATGTTCCATTTCCCTTCCCTGTCAGTGTCAAAGATTGATGGATCTGGATGATGAATCTTGATTACAAAGAAAATATGCAAGAAAATATAAAAAAATCTTTTAGATTTCTTGTTTTGAAGATAAATTTATCACAGCCAATCTTGCTTGGGACTGTGTGTCTTTACACAGACAGAGACATAGTTTATATTCTAAATATGTGAACATAAAGAAAAATGGGTTTACTACTCATGTCCAACTGAACAAAATGGCACATAAAAAAAGTCATTTTACAAAGATCTCTTGTACATATTTTCAGAATTTCCAGTCCCATAAAATTCAACTTTCAACCAATCTTCTTAAGCCACGTCTTGCTTTAGACCTGTCAAATATCCACATGAAAAATCTGAGAAAAGGGAAAAAGGCAAGTGGAGAAGTTTACCATACAGATAACTCTGTCTAGATGCTGTGATTTGACAGAAATTGAGGGAGTCAGAGCAGGAAAGTTGCTTTCCCTTAATGGTAAATATTAACCATCTATACAGGAAAAAAATCCTGTGAAGCCTGATTATGTACTCTATTCCAAAGTAATGAAGCAGCAAGCCCTATGGAAATAATGTCTTTACAGTACTCAGCAAGCTCCTTGCCAAAGCTATTTCTATTCAATTTTCAAGCCTAGAAACACAGATACAATGCTTTTGGTATCACAGTAGTTATGCAGCTACCGATGAAAAGGATAATGTACAATAGTTGTTTCTATGTCTCCTGACAAAATAGCATATTAGAGCCGCTGTAAGTAGTACATCTCATTAGTTTTGCATTAAAAAAGGACACATTTTAAAGCTCTGCATGAATAGGTTAGTCTGAAATACTTTGAAAAATGCTGTTACACAAAGCCATCTTTTCCAATAAATAATTTAGATTTTAAATAAAAGGGGAAAGTATTTTTTTAAATGTATATTTAACTTGAACTGAGCACAGTTGTTTTCTGTAGAAGTAGAACTAAAAGAGGAAGTACTCAGGTATGATTAGCTTATTCAAGGAAGTACAGAGTTTGGGCTTTTTAATAGTACCATAAGAAAGAAGAGTTCTGGTATGTGTGACAATCCAGAAAGGGGATGAAGTGGACTAATTGAGTCAGATATGTAGATAGTCTATTCTGGGAGGTTTAAGAGAGGTGTTATATGCTGACACATTCAAAAACTTTAAACTTTTGGCAGTTCCTGAAATGTCTTTGCCTTTTGTTAAGAGTTAAAGAAGTGAAAAAGAAATGGAATAGAAGAGGCATTCAGGGTCTTGCCTCATTGTCAAGGAGTATCCTACGGAATGTTAAATAACTCTGAATGCATATGTTTCTTGTATAGCACAAATGTAAATACATCACTGTTTTCCTTCTCTTAGATCTTTCTAATCTACTTACCATCTTCTGTGTTCATTGGTGGGTGGAAAGCATATATTAAGATTGTCAAAGTAACTGTCCAAGACATTTGAACATTAAATCAAGCATCTTTCTTTCTCTGTTTTGGTAAGTCCTCTCTTAACTAGGCTATCTGGCACATGATGTGACGATAGTGTATAATTCTTCCTCTTTTGCAATGTTAGATATATTAGTGACATGTTAGATATGTTGTTGTTGTGAGACAAATGTCAGATATGTTTTTGTCTCTCTACAGATGTTTGTGACCACAGTGATTTTCACTTTAAAAAGCGAACTTCATTTTGCATAATTTCTGAAATATAAGAAATATTGCTGAAAAAAATAGTTTAGAGAGTAGATACATGCTGATCCTAAATGGGAAGGAGAAGCTGAAGTTACAATGTAAGCATCTCTCCCAATTCAAATGAAAAAATTGAAATGGATACTAAGTACCTGAAGCCAACATGTACATCAAAAGTAGGTAAATAAAGTTTTTAAAACTTTAGATTTTTTTTTTTATTTTTGTCCTTTGTAACAGATAGGTTTTAAGTGATTATAATCAAATATAACCATTATAAAAGGAATGTCCTATGTGTTGTTATACTTGCTTACAATCTTTTTTATGTTTTATTACTTCTTATGTTTTATTACTAGGATGGCTCTTGGTCCATGTAAGAACTGTTTCTAGCCCTGTGGAATGTGGAATTTTTCAGTACTGGATTTTAATTCACCTTTCATGATGGGTTCTTGATAAACCTAGAGGTGGTTTTTTTAATAGATGTTATCATTCATTTATTGAAACTGGTATATCTCTACAAAGGCTGCCAAACACTGAATAAAGCTAATTATTTTTCAGAGGAGGGTCATATGTATTGAACCTTTTCCCTTGTGATAGCTTTGAAATTGGATTGTTTTCATAGCTACATCTTGTGCTTATTTGTGTGTATATCACTTTCTGCAGGAAGCACATTTTCAATCTTTAGAGCCAGTGTTTATCCATTAACAGAGACATTTCAAATGCTTTTAGACTTAGTGAATATTGTGTGTTAAGAAAGACTTCACAGTGTCTGTGCTTTCACAGTAATGTTCTGTAGCTGCAAATATACATTTGAAAAGAATCTGCAGTTCCCCACTTGGATCAGAATGCAGATGTGAACCTTGGAAGCACATAAAAGTGTATAAGATTTTCACAACATTCCCAGATTCACTGGAATTCATTTAACTGTATGAAAAACATTTTGGTAGAACAAATACAAAGATAGCACCATGACAACCTGCATTTGATTCCTATTGATGGAATACACATTTTTGCATTAGAATTGGGACTAAAAATACATATAATTCTATTCTCTTAAATAGTGTATGATAAATCGTTAGTCAGGCACTAGAAATATAGAAATGAGTTAAAATCCCCTACTCATTAAAAGTGGTTTGAAGTCATGTAGTAAATTCAGCTGAGAGAAAAGTTATAAGATTTTCTTTCATACTGTTGTTCCAACAAGCTTCAGTTTTTTCTTCCAAAAGCCTTGTCTCAAATAGCTGGATTCCTACATTCTTTCAGTTGTAACCCCTTCTGCTAAGGCTGCCAATAACTGGGATAATTCAAGACAGTTGTGATGGTGTCTTCATAGTAAAAATGTCTGTCTTCTAGAAACGGTTTCAAGATTACAAGTTCATGACACATTCTCTTTTTTTCAAACATAATGCCATTCCACTAATTCTGTGATACTTAATGTTTGTGTGTCTTAGCTGCTGGGAAGATTACTGTATAGATTTGCTTGAACAGGGGATGAAAAGAAAAAAGAAAAGAAAAAAAGAAAAGAAAGGTTCAACCACAATGTCATGGATTAGGCATTACTTATACAGGCTCATACAAGGTCATGGCCAGATGGCTACAGAAACCACTTCCATTCAGATCAAGGTGATTCTCCTGAATTTAGTGCAGTTATGTTTATTTTTATCACTAGAAATATTAGAGTGATTCTAGAAGAAGAAAGTGGAACAGAGCTAACCGTGGTAGAGAATCAAAACAAATCACACCATGTAAAAGAACAATTTGGAAAATTTAACATCCATAGTTGTCTTCTGAAGAAATTAGTTAAGTCATTAATCATAATTTTGGTTACTCTGATTACATTCATCAACATCATAGTACAAATGACAAATCAAGAAACTTTATTCATGCTGCTCAGAAAGAAGCAAAGCAAAGAGAAAGAGCTAAAGAATAAGTTTTCAGGAAAGACTGGGCTAAGGCTTTCAAAATTGCAGGTTTTCAAGGAGGAGGTTTTGGGGGCTTTCATTTTGAGTTAAAATTTAACATATACATGTGCAAAGACTACCTCATGAAGACAGAACTGAGGGTTTTTTTAGTGAATGACTTTAATTAAATACCCTCAGTAAATTAATTCAATGAAGAGTTATCTTATTAGATGTAAACAGTGTTTGTGTCAGGCATACCAACTTCACAAAATTAT
>NW_005054433.1:120413-122897 GCF_000277835.1 Geospiza fortis | reverse complement strand
CCCAAGAGAAAAAATGAAAGTATTCTGACATCTTAGCTATTACATCACACTCATTTATAAAAGATTTACCAGGTAAACACTCCCATATTGATTGTAGTAGCTTGCAAGTAATTGCTCTGAAACTCATAATTAATTTATCTTGTTAGCATTATGCAAGTCAGTATCAGTTACATCATTATGAATCAGTACTTATAAAATGTAGTTTTATAGCCCAAAGTAAAAAAAAAAAAAAGAAATCTAACCCATACTAATAATTTTGCTGTAACTAGATGCTAACAATTACTGTATGTGCATTCAATTTCTTTCTGTTTTCAAATACTTGATGCCTTTAGAATAAGAATGCATGAGCAAACAGTCACAAGACTGTGGCAATTGTCCCCAGGAGTGCAAGATAATAGGAGGCTTGAAATTACAGCACCAAGGTAATACCAGAGAACACAGATCTAGGTTGATCAACACATGATTGCTGTTATGGTTGTGTAAAAAGCCTGATGAAGGTACACTAACTGGCAGCATAGTGGAGCTCCCTGTAAAGCAGGTGCAGCACAGTAGCTGCTGTTTCATATTCAAGTGTACTCACTCTACTGTTCTCTCGGATATTCTACACTGGAATGTCGCATATCTTAGAGTTATTGTCATTAAAGGGAATTGTTTCTTTGCATTTGATCTAAGGTTTCTAAAGTTTCATTGGTTGTGCTTATCTGCCTTTGAGAAATGGTTGTTAATTCTGAATGCAACTGTGGTGGCATCACTACACTCTCCATCACAAAAATGTCCCCATATTCCCTTTAGTGCAAGATGGATATTTGTGTCCTGTGAAGGAGAGAGAAAAGATAAGATAGCCTCTAATATGTCAATTATTACAGCCCTTCTTCAGATGGATCAACTCAGTTTCAGGAAAACTGCACCTCAAGGCCCTGAGCTTTGAATGGCTCATATATTTTATTGAGTTCTAATGCATTCTTGAAATCTTTTAAACACCTGGAAATGACAGACAAGACTTCAATTTCCAGACAGTCAAACATTTTTCTAAGAAAGAACTATCCTAAATGAGAAGCTCCTCAGCTTCTGTTTGGAAGCTTTCTCCATTTCTAAAAGAAGAGATTAGAAAATATATCATGAATGGAGGGAGAAAAGGATTTTAGATCTCTGTTGTGTTCACTCTAGATATGATGCTTTGGTAATAGAGAAATTGATATAGAAATTGGGACCAATGTATTGTCAGATAGCATATTCCCAAAAAACTGCTCTGCATTTAAATTATATTCATTTGTACCAAGCCAAGAACATGCATGTAAGGTTTTGACTTATTGTTGTTCTCATGCAATTATTTCCTGGAAGACAATACTGAAAGAGCTTTCAAAGTATTTGAGCCTGCATCAAGAACATGCTAATGTAAAAAGATTAAGAAATAGAAATTCTTATTTGAGTAGGAACCATCTGTATAGGAAAGGTATGTTTTAAAAAGGTAGTGCATTTTGCAGTTTTGCAAAACTGCAGTTATACAAATAATGCCAGTGGCAGCTATTGCTGTTATTCTGGAAGAGAGGGTGTGGTGGGTTGACCCTGGCTGGAGGTCAGGTGCCTACCAAAGCTACTCTATTAATTCCCTCTTCAGCTGGGCAGGAGAGAGAAAATATAACTAGAAGCTCATGACAGGCAGAAATCACTCAGCAACTACCATCACAAGAACAAAAAACTTGGGGAAAATAAATTTTATTTATTAAAATTAAATCAGAACAGGGCAATGAGAAAATAAACCCAAAACTTAACCCCTTGTCTTTCACCTCTCCCTTCATCTTGGGCTCAATTTCACACCTGATTTTCTCTACGTCCTCCCCCATAGCATTGCAGGGGGATGGGGAATGAGGGCTCAAGTCAGTTCATCGCACATTGTCTCTGTTGCTCCTTCCTTCTTGAGAGGATGACTCCTTGCACTCTTGCTCTGCTCCAATGTGGGATCACTCCCACAGGATACAATCCTCCATGAGTTTCTAAAACATCCTTCCAACAGGCTGCAGTTCTTCAGAAACTGCTTCAGCGTGGACCCCTCCCACGGCATGCAGTCCCTTGGGAACAGACTGCTCAAGAGTGGGTCCTCCACAGGATCACAGGTCCTGCCAGCAAATCTGCTAAGGTGTGGACTCTTCTGTCCACAGGGCCACAGGTCCTGTCAAGCCTTTTCTTTGGACATCCACCTGCTCCAGTATGGTCTTTACTGTGGGCTGCAGGGAAATCTCTGCTCTGGCACCTGTAGCACCTTCTCGCCTTCCTTCTGCACTGACCTTGATGTCTGCAGAGCTGTTTCTCTCTCATTCTTCTCTCTAGATGCTCTCACATAGCAGGTTTTTCCCCTTCTTAAATAACTATATTAGCTCAGAGGCAGTACCACTGCTGTTGATAGCTTCAGCCTTGGCCAGCAGCAGGGCTCTCTCAGAAGCCTCTAGCACTGGCTGTGCCTGACACCGAGGGAGCCTTTCCTCG
>NW_005054433.1:118295-120394 GCF_000277835.1 Geospiza fortis | reverse complement strand
AAGGCACTCCTACAGTACCCATACTATCAAAACCTTGCTGCTCTCACCCAATATGAGGAAATAGGAAGGAAGAATAACCAAATCTTGATGTTAGATATTAATTTCTTTAAGCTTACTGAGAGTTCTAGATAGATATTACTTGAAATAAAAATGTCTTTGGCCTATAAATTGATTATTATAAAGAAAATGAAAATGAAAGACATATCCAGCAATGTAATTTTCCTAGCACAAAATCCTTCTTCTTTTTACTCTTCTGAGATATAGACATTAGTGAAAAACTTTGGAGAAATACTATGAATGCTTCACAGTACACATTGTGTTAAAGAAGGGGTTTTGCTAGTTGTAAATGATTAAGAGATTAAGTCTTGTTCTTACCACATTTTTTACTTTGGTGAATTTTAGGAAACTGAGACATAATAATGCTGCCAAGAGTCTGTAGAAACTTATCCTTCCATTAGAAAAAAATGCTTTCAGAGTTTTATCTTGACAACTATGTAATCATGTACCTGAAACAGATTGGTAATGATTGTAAAGGTTCGGAAGAGAAATGGAAATCAAAATAATAAACTAAGATGGCTTTTACTTGATTAGTTAAAATTCCCCACCATGAAATGCACAAGCAAGAGTTTTTTCAATCGACTGGTATTTTTCCTTAAGACTTGTTGCAGTCTAGTGGTTAAGGAATACACAAAAATTAGAGATATTTGTCCCATAAGATCAAAAAGATATGCTAGTTGTATGCATAACTACTATTACTACTAACGGGAATTATACAACTTATACAATTATTTTCCTGAAATACTCTCAATTTCAGTGCTGACAGAGTTATATGCTTTAATAGACATCATATAGCATTTTTAAACCATTAAAAATAATAACACTTTTAAAAAATCTTTTACTCTCTAAAAAAGCTTGACACCTGTCTAGTCAAAACTTAATTTCTCTAAGCATTGTTTTTGTTTTTTGGGTTTTTTTTTTATTTTGGTCATATTTGTTTACTTTGTTATTTTGTCTGTCAGTCTTTCTCACTTTTCCTATTTTTGTTTATACATTTGGAATAAAAAAATGTTGAAAGCACATTTTTTGTGCTGTTACTGTACTTTTATAGTTGTTTTTCACTATCATAAATTAAAAACTTGAATGTTAAATATATACTTCTTTTATTTTAAAACTCAAAGTGTATCAAAATATTATGGTTTTAAATAAATAATTTCTTCCATCACAACTCAGAAATTACTGTCCTAAGATTTATGCTTATAGATAATAGAGGCAGAAGAGTTTAACACATAGTAGGCTTACTTATATGCTGCCTAGAAGAAAAGCATATTAAATTCATAGCTTGCCAAATGGGAGAAAAAAGAGAAACAAAATAAAAACAAAAGAAAAATGTGAACAGAATTAAAAAGTATTGAATACAGGAAAGATTTTTCATGTCTTAGACAAGATCTGTCACCTGTCACGGATTATCACTGAATTGTAAGCTTTATTCTGACATAGAGTTAAAGTTGTCATCAGTTCAAAAAAGCCTGATCGTGACAATTAAAGAACAGGAGACCTTTTTTTTCACCATTTGTAGTCACCAGCTCTTTCAATTCAAGTGTCAATTGACCCAGAGCTAATACCAGTGCAGTTATCTTTCAACTAAATCTAATAATAATTTTTGTTTAACTCTCTGTTTCCAAAACTTTCTATGATTCCCTTATAGTCTTTCTTCATAATTCTTTTCCCTTCGTTGTTGCATCAAGCTACAAAAAAGAAATTACGTCAGTAGGGACAGGATTCTGTAACTATATTAATTCAGATATGATTTTAAATGGGAAGAGGTTACCTTATCTGCCCTGATAACTTTCTCCTACTTTTTCCTCTTCTACATTGAGATCTCACAGGAGGATAAGCAAGGAATGTTATATTTTTGTACCTGGCAGTAAAAGAAGGAAGGTACAAATGCTTAGTTGCTTGTTTGAGTTAAACAACTACACTCTTCAGTATTTAAAGGAAGCTTTAAAGAAAGATGGAGGAGGACTTGTTAACAAGGCCTATAGGTACAGTACAATGGGGAATGGTTCCAAGCTGATGAAGATTAGATTCAAATTGGACAT
>NW_005054433.1:20680-118283 GCF_000277835.1 Geospiza fortis | reverse complement strand
AGGAATGGTGAGACACTGGACTGATCTGCCTAGAGAAATTGTGGATGTCCCATCACTGGAAGTATTCAAGGTCAGATCGAATGTGGCTTTGAATAATCTGATCTATTGCAATATCAATTTCCCTTACCAAGGCTGAGGGGTTAGACTACATGATGTGTAAAATTTGTTTCTAATACAAACTATTCCATGATTCTATGAATCTATTATATTTGATTCAATGGTTTACGATTTTATAAATATGGTTCCTGTTCAATCCTTGAGTAATACATGCTAATGTGTGTTGCTGACTTCAGTCAAATTCACTTGACCAATTTTTTCATTTTCTACCAAATCTAAATTCAGTTCAAGTTTGGGAGTCTAACCAAAAAATGCTCACAGAAGTTTATTTGGGATTGCTTTTAATCAGTGAATCCTTTATCAGAAATAGATTATTTGTGCCTTTTTAAGCCATTGCATTTTATCAGAGGAAGAAACATAGAAACTTTTATTTTTCATAGTCCATGGAAGACAAGTAGTGTCAATTATTTTATTTTAATATATTGAATAAAATAACAAAGTGTGCAGTTTGAAGCCCTTTATTTCTAAACCAGAGAAAAATGCAAATTTAATTCTGCACAGAGTGAAATATTTTGATTGTATAGAGTAGCAAGGATATGATGAACATTGTTTTTTAAAGTACCCCCTAGCACTACAATATTTTTAGGTTTTTTTTTTCTTTTTTTTTCTTTTCTTTTTTTCTTTTTTAATTTGGTTTGCAGCAGAGTAACTAATTTGAGTAAAAGAAGTCCATAATTATTATTACTCTTCTGGTTTCCATATAAAATCTAATCTGTTTTTGCATATTTGTAAAAGGGGAAGCAATTTGACCTTGCAAAGAAAATAAATATCTAAATGCTCTGAGCCAAAGGTAAACACCAGAATGACAGCTCTTCAGTATTGTTCAGTGTAATTTATGCCTTAGCAACAGCGCCACATCAAAATTCAGACAAATCACTGTCCAGTTTTAGTTCAGTGGTTGGAAGGAAATTATGCCTGTAATGCTCATATTGTACATATTAATCATTCATAACAAGATTTATCACTGGAAATTTAAGTGTAGTACAGTCAATATTTCAGAGATAATGTTACAGAAATCAAGTTTATTTACTACACAAAAACTGAGCTACAATTCAAAAGTTTTTTCTGAAATACTCTCAAGAATTATGGTAGATCCATTTAATTCAGAGAAACATTTTATGTACGTCATACTGTCCAGAAACTGCCTAGTTTTCCACACCTATTCTTCCTTTATTTCTTGGTGAAAAACTCTTAAATGAGACACTGTCAAGTTGCTTCCTGTCATCTAAAGTATTTTCAGATGGATTCAGTTCAGCATGCACACAATTTAGACTTACAATTTGTTTTAAATAGCAGGGCTAGCAAATGCTAAGAACACTTACAGAAAGAGTCTGTGAGATTTCATTTTCACATTGGAAGAGCAATTCATGTTTTTAAATCAAATTGTCTTTTTTATGTGCCTGTCCTCTTTAGGATTTTAGTGTTTTGACTCCCCCTTCCCCTCCAGTTAATATAAAAAGTACATTTATAGTAACAAGCTTAAAAATCTGCTGGGGTTTCATTATCTCAACATTTTTGAAAGCAGCACTTTTAAGAAGAGCATGAGGCAGAGGTAGAGGTGACTATAAAAATGTTTCAGCTTTAGATTTTTCAAGGGAAATATTTATTTTTCAGAGCACATTTACAGAACTATTTTTGTGATTTTTATTTAAATTATGCTTTTTAATTTGACAGTTGAAATAATATACAAAACATAGTAATGATGTGACCCAGAAGGTCTTTATTTTCTGAATTATAATAATACTACAAAAAGTTAAACATACAAGGTGGAGAGGTCATTATATGTGGGAAAAAGAGTTATTTATAAAAAACAAAATAATTCATTTTTTATAATATTAGCTGTTATAAATATGAATTCTATAGTTACACTTGTTTATATTTCCTTCTGGAATTAATTAAGTTGGTTAAATTAATGTTCAAGTTATTGTTCCAGTAGTTGCTGATTTCTCTCACATTAGAGCAATTCTAGATTTGTCTACATGCATTTATACATATTTAATAGAAACCTCCCCCTACCTGGCTTTTATTTCTGGTATTCTTTTTCTTGTAAGATAAAGATGAAAGAATTCATATGAGATTTTCTAACTGCCCATAAGAAATTCTGTTTACTTTGTAGAAAACTTCTAAGATAACTCTTTAGCTATAAGTTACAAAGCTAAATCAATGACAAGTTGCAAGAATAGATCCATGTGATCAAGACTTATATGCAGAACAGACATGTCTCCTCAAAGAGCAAAACACCTTGTTCCTGACAATGACTTATTTTGAGGATATGAACTACCAAAGCACTTACCTAACAAACAGATATCTTTAAAAGGCAATGTTTTTATTATGAAATTGAAATTCTGAAATGCATATTCGGTGGTAATATGAGGCAAGAATAACAAATTACTAATTACCTAATTTTCAAAATTACATCAATTCTCATAATTACAATTTTTTAAGAGTTGTCTGCATCCAAATGGAACAATTCAAAGAGAATGTTTATATCTAGAATGGTATTGATAACACACCAGTGCTCTGGCTATTGCTCAGCAGTGCCTAGACAGTGTCATGGCTGTTTCTCTAACCAGCCTCTCCGGCACCCACTGCCAAGGGGAGTAGGCTGAGAGTGGGCAAGGAGGAGTGAGGGGAGGGGGGCATTGCTTTCTAGGGTGTTTATCTTCTGAAGCAGCTGTGACTGGTGTTCAGGCCCTACTACTCTGTAAGTCTCTGGATATCAACTGCTGGTGGGAAGTAAAGAATTAATATTTTTGTTCTGTTTTGCTTTATTTACACAGAGTCTTTGCTTTTCATCATTAAATTGCCTTTATCTTGTCCCAAAAGTTTTAAATCTTTTCTCCCCTGTCATGGTGAGCAAGGGGAGCGATAGAGAAGCTTTGTGAGTATCTGGTGGCCAGCTGAGATCAACACACCACATTATCTTTCCTTATTCTTTTCTTCTTATGGAATGCTCTCATCCCATATAATTTGTGGTCTTTCTATGTGGATTCCTTCTGACTTTAACTGTTCTTTCAAAATTACATCAAACTTTTTATTCCCCCAATTATCAGGCACAGAATCTGACCCTGTTGTCATGATTAAAATTAAATTATTGTGCCTTTGGTAAACTTCTCTCCTTTTCTCATCTGCATCCTTTGTGTATGTCTGTTTGGATTCTTTGTTCTCTCTCTTACTTCAACCCCTTTCATGTAAGAAATTGAGCAAAGGTACTCTTATCAGAGCTATTCAATGCATCCTTTCTCATTGGAAGCGTAGCAAAGTAAGGCAAATATTTGTGTTTAAATGGTCTAACAGAGGAAACAGATTTGGGTTTAGAAAAGGAATGAGAGTAAAGGGTTTTCCATGAGTTGGATTGGGGTTTTTTTATATGACTTCACAGTGTTGTTTTCTCTGTGTCATGTTTTTCTAATTCTCTTTAGAGCTTCACAAGTTTGCTTTTTGAGCTTGGGAGACTGAAGAATAAAGTTTGTATCTTTTTACTAATAAACAGCTTGGAAATTTTCAGTAGGAAAAAAATTTGGAAGAGAATACCTTTTCAGAATATATAGGCTAAAAGAATTTTTTTAGTGTAACTAGTCAGTGATTATTTTTATAGATCCTTAAAAATACACTTTCCTATTGTTCCTAATGTTATGTAAATCTGTGAATGGTTAGCAAAGCCTGCCTTTTTTAGTCAGTTGCACTCTTAGACTAAATGTTTATAAATAAATAGGTTCTGATTGTGCTGATCAGGCCCCATTATGAAACTGAAGGAAAGAGAATAAACATTTATTCTCAATTCTTTATTCACCCTTGCCTTGTTTTTGACTGAACAGTATGTTTGCATCTTGGTTGCTTGAAAAAATAACATCAGTATGACATAAGATAATGAAAACAGAAAAAGAACTAAATAAAGTACATGAATATTTAATATATATAACTACACACACACATACACACACACACGTATACACATAAAATTAGAGAAGTCTGGTACAATGGAGATGATCCTTGCAGCAGTTCTTTTCTTAGAATGTCACTACAGTTACAATATTAATTTCAGTAATATTGAATTAGCTTCATGAATTAATTTCAGTCATTTAGTATCTGAATGATTAATTTCAGTAATGTACTATAACTTATAAATCAGATATATGTTTTGTCCATGATCCCATGCAAATAACTAAATTGCTAATGATTAAAGTACTAATTAATATATTTAAATTAAACTTGAGAGGATAAAGCCTCAGCCTTAGACTTAGAAACAACTTCATGTTTCAGCTGTTAGAACAATTGCAATTATGTGTGAGTCACAAAATACTAAAAGTAAAGATTACTACTTAATAGAAACTTTTTTTTCTTTTTTTTCTTTTTTTTTTTTTAATACATGCTTGTCCCAAGAGGAATTTGGAAGCACTCTCAGATCCTAGGATTCCCACACCATAGAGCATAGATTAAATTTCACACTGAAAATTAAGAATCAGGTCTATTCTTGTCAACACTAAAAGCAAATCACTACAGGTTGTAAATTAGAATTAAGCTAATGTATAGCTCAACTTCATATATTCAAAATCATACTTATAATGGAGATTTATCAAGCCATAAAACACTTGTTCCCATTGCTATCATATTTAGCTAGTTAGAATACATTTCTTTATGTAATTTTTAGAATTTTGTAAACCTGTCTTCAGTATTGATAACTGACTTTATTTCTTCATATCAAATTTTAATGGAAATCCAGTGAAAATGTGAATAAGTAAGTAGTAGCTGAAATTCAAATAATTCTACTTCTAAAGAAAGGTGATAAAAATATCACCAGCATTTAAAAAAATACAATAAAATACAATAAGATAATAAAGAAAAAGTATGTAAAATGTTGAGATGCATTATGTTATCATTTATACATGTGTGTACAATATAATGTGTATATAATATATACAATATATAAATAAAATATTTATACATATTTATAATGTTATAACAACAATATTATTATGTTGTTAATTATTGAGAAAAGTAAAAGTGGATGATGGTGTAGCTATTTAAATTCTTTACCAACAGAGGAAAGAAGCAGGGTTCCTCAGGAGAACATGCCTAAGCCCAGTGATCAAATTTCTATTAGGATATTTTGACTGAAACCTTTAAATGTTTGAGAAATGTGTGCATTTCAAATGTACAAAATAAAGAAAAAATATGACGTTAAAAAAAAATAAAAATAATTGAATGTAAAGAACAAAGACAAGGACTTTGTGAGAAAAAAGGAGAATGATCTCTTTGCATTGGCAGTTGAGATGTTTCCCTCTCATTAGGCGCAAAGTTTATAAGACATACGAATTTTTACATACATGCCCTCATACCCACATAATTATTTCTCCCATACCCAATCAATAATTTCTCATTTATAAAAGTTTTGTAAACTATGTTAAAAATTAATAAGTGATGAAATTAAACTATGTACATGATTACGGCTTACATATTGATTAATGTGTCACACTTAGTTGGAGGAGAGGGGGTAAAAATACTTTTGTTTTTCCATACAAGCTGATAATAATTTTATTTTTCCAATTCTTCCCCTTATTCTGCCAGCATCCTTTCTTGGCATTGTCTAGTCTATTCTTTCATTTTTTTCAATAAAAAACCCATACGCCATCATTCCAAATGAGTCCCAGCTTACTTCCAAATGTATTGTTATTTCTTTCTGCTAATGATATAGAGCCTGTAGGTTTACAATTGTGAGGCACACAGTGTGCATATGGGAGAAGTACATATAGTCACAGTGGGATTTTTCTGTGTGTATTACATGGATCTTTAACACAGAAGAGAGTCTTATCAGAGATTCAAAGTCCTTTCTTTTGGACTCTTGGGAAATGATAGCAATTTTACATGCTTCAATGACCAATTTATTTTTTTTTCAAACACGTTACAAAATGTAATTTTTATTTAGCAAAAAAGTCACATTCTTTGCTTCTTGAAAGTGTAAAAGAGTTTGGCATTCACTGTTCCAGAAGGTAATATTCAAAGTATATGTAAAAGTATGAAACTATAGTTTCTGCTCTGATTTCTGCATATTTTTAATTCACATGTTTTGCAGGCAGTGCAATAATAGAAATTTCACTATAGGAAATAAAAATAAAATATCAAGCATGCAACTGAAATACTTTTTTATTATTTAAAGAACCAAATAAAATAAGCTAATTTCACTTTTGTGTAGATGAGAGATTTTAAGGTGGCTGGTATCAATTTTCAATATAATTTAATGTCATTTTTATATAACTTGCAAGATGTTGTCGGGTCAAAACAGAGTTTTTATTTTTTCTTGTCTCAATGCACATCATTTTAATACCTGAGAAATAGAGTAGAAAAAAAGGAAGACAAAATCCTGAGTCTGAATGTCTTACGCCATATTTTCAGATAGGGAGTGTGCCTGCTGTGCCTCCCTGGGATAGGGCCAGGAATACCACTGGGGATGTCCCATCTAGAATTTGTGCTCTGGTACAGGTGCTGTGGTGCTAAGTAGAAGGTATGCAAGAAAATGCAAACATGCTTTGCTATACCCAGGATGAGAACTGAATATAAACAACATCTCCTGAAAGAGTTATAAGAGGCAACAGCCTGACTCCAATAGCAGAGGGTAAGAAGGAAGGCTAAGACAAGACAGAAGAAAGAAGGTAAGAAAAGCTCTCAGGAGAGCTTTAGAGAGCAAGAGAATTTCTGCTCTTCACTGGTAACTGATGAGAAAACATATGTGATTCTTGAAACTGAGAAGGAATAGCGCTCAATTCTGTTTGAACAGTTTGGTTTGGTTTCTTTTTTTATTTTATGGTTTGTTTTAATTTGTTTGTTTGTTTTTCCCCCACAGTAATTTCTTCTCTGTTCAAGGGAAGGACTGCGGTAAGAACATTCATGTGCAGTAATAGAACACCTGCCTGCACATTTCTTTGGCTTATTAGGCATATTTTGATGCAGGAGGATACTGGTGGTAGATTAAAATCCACCTAAAAAAGACTGGTAAACCCAAGCTTATTTACCTAGTAAGAAAAGATTTAACATGAGTTGAGAGGATGATGGGCACAAAGATCCAACATTATATAAGAGGAGGTTCTCATAGAATGGGGAGGACTCGTTCTTTCTCAGAAGAGAGGACATCCAGCAGCTCTTTTCAAGCATCTGTACAGTAACACAAAGTACTTAACCAAATAAAGAGGAAGAAGTAGAAATTCTTGTATTGACACAAGTTTATGCAGTGATGGGAAACTTGGCACAATATCACAACAGGTGCTATACAGGAATGAGTGTAGACTATTAAAGAAGAATAAAGATAGGGGCGAGTGTGTCACATTCTGTGCAACACAGCTCCCTGCCTGTACAGGGCTCCAGAATGAAGCCAGAAACATATTTTTTTTATATCTCTAGATGAAAATCAGAAGACTGTGTGGTCAGAAATCTAGATTTGTTCATGTGGCAAAGAGGACGGACTCAAGAAGTCTGACAATTTTGGAAGATAGCTTATTTTACTAAGTAAGAAACTTGTTTCATGAACTAAAATGTAAAAAGGAAGCTTACAGGAAATGAACAGACAACAGAGGTGGTAAAAGGTCTGTAAATCATTGCTAAACATTTTAATTTTTTTGAGTGTTTAATCATTTAATTCAGCTGAGGATGTTGAAAGAACTGTCTGATAGACTACTATTGTGATTCATTTGTGAAAAATCATACTATTCGGGAGTTTTCACCAAAAACTCAGAAAATCATGCTGTATCTATTTAAAGGATAACTCAGGAACCTGAAAACCATTTAATTTCACTTTGGTCCTTAGTAAGATCATGAAGCATGTTGTCTCAGAGTGCATTCACAAATACATGATGGGCAGGAAGGCAATATAGTTTACAAAGCCAAATTTTCCTGACCAGACTGAGTGCCTTCTACTGTAACAGTGGTCACAAGGGTTCTTGAGTTGGGGAAGAGATGAGAACGTTGACTCCATGTTCAGAAGGCTTGATTTATTATTTTGTGATATATATATATAGTACATTATAACTATAATAAAAAGAAATAGAAGGAAAAGTTTCCAGAAGCTAGCTAAGCTAAGAATAGAAAAGAAAGAATGATAACAAAAGTAGCTCTCTCAGACTCTGTCCGAGAGAACTCGGCTCTTGATTGGCCATTAATTATAAACATCCAAGATGGGCCAATCCAGACGGACCTGTTGCATTCCACAGCAGCAGATAACCATTGTTTACATCTTGTTGCTGAAACTTCTCAGCTTCAGCATGAAAAATCCTAAGAAAGGATTTTTCATAAAAAGGATGTCTGCGACATTCTACTGCTAAATGACAGGGTATCAAGAGAAGGAGATAGCAGGTGGCCCATCTCAACTTCAATAAGACTTTTTCCTACTTCAGTTCCATGTGGAAGCTGAGGAAGTGTGGACTGAATAAACAGAGACCTAGGGGAGCAAAAATTTGGCTTAACTGTGATAGCTTCATAGGATTATGAGTTACAACATGGACCACAGGTACTTCTGGATTGACAGATGGGGAAGGAGTGAGATTCTTCAGGGTACCTCAGTAACATGAGGTGCCTATGTGTGTACAACTGAATCAAGCTGTGGTTAATCAGCTTAGACTTGTAAATGTCAAAAGTTAAGTGACATAAATTCCACTCTTCTCTTTCAAAAATTCTTTAATAAGAGACAACAAACCAAAAATGAGACAGAAATTGTAAAATGTTGATGGCTAAAGCAAGGACTGAAATAACACTCTGCATTCTGCATTGTGGAAATAGTTGTATTTGTTACAATTTTCTCTGACAAGGCTCAGAGCCATCATTTTCAATCATATCAGAAAGGCATAGTATCTTCTTGTTTTATATTAAAATAGAATTAAAAATAAATCATAATACCAGAGGAATGTTAATGAGCCAGTTACAATTCGTTGTAGCCAACTGAATTCTCTGAACAATTTCCAAAGTTAACATTTCTTTGTAGGTATTATTCTTTGTGCTGCTGAGGCTCTTTTTGGCTTCTTCTTCTTCTTCATAAAAAGTGTAGATTTATGCTTCTACCTGGAAGTTTTATTTCTCATTTTTTAAAATATATTTACATATTTTTAAATGGTGTAAAAATCACACCTCCATGTTGTGAAAATTCTTGAAACCTATATGAAGTCCAGAGAACTTCCATTCTTCCTGCATTACCAGAATAATGGAACGAGTACTCACCTCTTGATTGTCAAATCTCTTGGCTTTTTGGAGCCAGAGAACTGGAAAAACAGGCGCTCTCCAAAGTATCTATACAAACCATGCTCAGTTTTAAAGATTCCTGAAACTACCTACATATCCTCTGATGATCCAATATTCTGTTTAATATAATTTTACATTTTTCTAGTTTGTTAACTGACAAAGTTAAATTATACCTCAATGTCTCCCTTATATGTATTTTATGTATTGTTAACTAGAAATAAGTGTATATTCCAGAGGTCAAAAGGACATTAAGTTGCTGGTTCATCAGATGAGTAAGGTAACCAGCTGCTCTTCATTGATGATTGCCTATTGATTGTGCCTAATAGTTACAAGTCCCTGTGTACTAAGTGAAAAATATATAAATATGTTTATGCTAGATTTCATGTACTTCATGCATCAGTATGAATATACAGGTAGAAAAAAATATCTACTATCATCTTAATTTTTAATTCTCATTGGGAAAAAATCTCAAATGATTACAATAAAAATGAGGCTGGAAAAAAACAGCAATAGATCATCTTTTATATCTCTGTCTCAAGCTAGCATTATTTATTCTGAATCTCTGTGAAGACGAGAAGAAAACAACTTACTAAGTACTATAATATCACTCTGCTACATAGCTTTGCCCGCTATAACAACCATCAGAAAATAAAGTTCTCTACTTAGGTGCTCTCAGCTCTTTTGTACTAAGAGCCAGCATTACTCATACCTCCACATTAACAGCCAACAGGGTGCCATTTTTGTCACCACCAACAGCTAGTCTGATAGCATCCTGCCACTGTGTGTGCTGGTTTCTAAGCATGTTTTAATTATTCATTGCTTCAGCAGAGAGAACTCTCCTGCTGTCTGTATCTACAGGCAAGCACAAACACTAGGCTTAGCATCATTTGCTACTGCACCTCTTTCCGCCAAAAGAGATGCTGAATTTTCTGCTTGTTGAATCAATTGATGCTCTGCTTCAGCTTTATCTTCCATTAAAAAGCCAGTTGCCTGATTTTCTTGGTCTGAAAAGGGACAGCCTGCCTTTTTGCTTGTTTTAGATGTTTATGGTGGAGAAATTGTTATTCATTTCAAAGCTCAAAAGTTTTATTTGATGAAACTTCTGTAACGAAAGAAAAACATGTTGAATGCAAATGGAAAACAACTCTCATTAAAAAGAATTCTTTTTTTTTAATTTCTTTATAGCAGTCTTTGAAATTTTCCATGGAAATTGACCACCATTTTTAACATCCATTTCTATTTATTTTAATATGCTAACTTGACCCCTGAAAAACTACCATGTTCATAAAATATGAATATTGAGCATTTTTTATATGAAAAGTCTTTGCATCTTCTTATGAGGGCCAGTTCTAAAGAAGATGTGCAAAATCAATATTACCTGAACTTACAACAGTATCTGAAATCTTGCAGTCCTATGACTTATAGTATAAACTATAGTGAGAAGTCTAAAATCAGCTGATCAGCTTCAGTATGGTTTCTCTATTTTTAAGATAATTATCTAAGTCTTGCTCCAGTTTGAATTTCTGTTTCTTTAGTGTGGTTGATGAAAATTATGTGCAACATTTTCATGCCTTCTAATGACATGTATTTTCTCATTGCTACTGAAAATGGTGACTGATGCACATGAACTATGTATATCTTTCTAAGTCCAAATTATATTGATGATTTATAGCCATCCCCTAAAAGACAAGAAAACCCCACGATCTTTTGAAGGTAGGTGTAAAAAAATCCCACTGTGCGTCATTGTGCCTACTAAATACACGCTAGCTCTGAACAATAACAAAAAACCCACCCATTTCTATATACTCCCTGAGCTAATAATCCCTTCTGTGAGGGGAAACACACTATTCCATGCTGTGGTCTGGGCTGAGCCAAAAAACACTGCTGGGAACATATTAGGAATTATTATAGTCTGTACTTGGATGAGAGTGTGTGAGGTACATGTAAAATTTCCTCATGCCCCCATGAAAACAGAAAAACATTTTGATAATCCATAATCTTGTCTTTCTCCTTGTTCTTCTCAATAAACAAAAAAAAGTTCTTGATTAGTCCATTACCAAATGATCTTGATTGGTTTTGACCTTTCCTAGCTTCCATTTCTATAATGTAAGTTGCTACAAAGTCAGGTAATTATTTCTCCATAATACATATATTCTCTGTTGTATTTTAAATTGCTTTAATCTTGTATCATCAAAAAGATTTAATATATCCCTGTTTTCGTTTTTCCAGGTTAATTAACAGAAATAATAACACTTATTTGAAAGTTATTTGAAACCTCTCCTTGATGAATTTCACTGTTAGTATTTCTTTATGCCTGTATTCTTTTGTCTTACAGTAAAATTTATCGATGCTCTCCTAACCAGCAGTTTCCTATTGTATATAATTTTTAGTGCTGGTATATATCATATGCTTAAGTTCAAATAGAATAAATCCACTGAATTTTATTCAGCCAGGGGGAAAAAACAAGCCCCCTCCCCACCATAAAAGCCTAACAAACCCCTAAAATGAAGGTCAATCTTTTCTATGCAGATGTTGTTTTCTAAAATATCTAATTTATTAAGATTTGCTTTTTGAAAAACCGCAGCTGCACCCCTATATTTACTATGTCTGCCGTTTCACATGAATCAAATCACAGATCTGTAGAGCATTTTTTTTCCATGAACAATTTTGTAAGATCTTCTTTGATTATTAAAAACAATTGAAGCACTTTATTTGGAATATTCCCTCAATGCTAGAATAAACAGATTAACGAAATTATTAACATTATTTCTTAATCTGTATTTTTTAAATTATGGTTTTAGTACCATGTCTGCTTCCAGTAATTAAAAAAAAAATCAGTATGTCAGTATCTAAATCTGAAAAATTACTCTTTTTTTGTCCTGATTTATTGTCCAAAATTGTCATTCTAATGCTAATATTAACATTATAAATATTTTCCTAAACTTAAAAATATTTTTACAATGTCTATTTTCACTCCTTTGTTTATGTTTCATCCCTCCATGTGTATGCAGGTCTACACTTTTCAATTTATTTCCATTTTTCTGAAAATTTGTTCTTCAGTGCCAGTATTCCAACTGTAACTGTTAGATTACCAGATTTTATATTTTTTGTAACATTCAAGTACTGCTCAAGTAGTTTTAGGTTTTGTGAATGTCCTTCCAACAAAGTATATATTTGGGGAGTTTCTTGATGTGTATATTCATGTTGCATTTTGGAAAAAAAAAGCTACCCAACCAAACCAAACCAAAGAAAATATCTAAAAAAATTCCCCCAAATCTCTAGGGGCAATACCATACCTTATTTATTGTAAGAAAGGGGTGTGTTTAGATTTTACAACACCAAAAAGTTTTTTTCTGAGAGTCTACAAAAGCTGAAGCTGTGCTACAGAGACTGTTCTCTCATATATTTTCATGAATAGGAATATCTAGGCACCTAAAGTCACAGGACAGTTTAAAAACCATGGCAGGGAAATTCAAAGCTCATAGACATAGGGCACGAGCTATAATCCCAAACTTGTACTACACTTATATTTTGCAAATATAGGAGGCAGATTTATCATCAGGCTCTTGACTAATCAACAGGCCTTCCTGAAAGAAAGTTTTAGGAATTTGAAATGGAACGTGAATAGAAAGAAAAGGAACAGATGCTGAAGTTGACTTGATGGGAAGATAGACAAGGTATGAAAACTACCTGAAAAGCTGAGTTGAGAGAATGACAATCACTGGAACAAAGTCTAATTGGAGGCCAGTGACTGCAAGTGAAACCAAGGGGTCAGTACTGGCTCCAGTCTTGTGTAACATCATTGTTAGAGATCTGGGTAATGGGGCAGGCAGCTGGCTGAACATGGGCCATCATGTGCTCAGGGGGCCAAGAAAGGCAATGGCATCCTGGCCTGCATCAGCAGTAGTGTGGCCAGCAGGACCAGAGCAGGGCTGTTCCCTATACTCAGCACTGGTGAGGCCACACCTCAAATCCTGCGTTCACTTCTGGGCCCCTCAGGGAGGACTGCATCACTCTACAACTCCCTGGAAAGAGGTTGTAGCAAGGTGGGGGTTGTCCTCTTCTGCCAGTTAACAAGTTACAGGACAAGAGGAAATGACTTCAAGCTGCACCAGGGGCTATTTAGGCTGGACATCTTGAAGAATTTCTTCGCTGAAAGGGTTGTTAAGCATTGGAACAGACTGCTCAGGGATGTGGTAGAGCTGTCTTCCCTGCAAGTGTTGAAGAAGTCACTGAACAGAACATGTGGAAATGTAGAGAGCTTGTTGGCAGTTTTGTGCACTAAAGAAGGACCTTAACCAATTGTATTTTCCTGTGCACTTTCAGCCACTGCACATGGATATAGAAACTCCTTGTTTCTTTGCCTGAATAAATTTAATTACACACTCAGATTCACTCAGTCAATCTCAGTTGAGAATCTTCAAGTAAGAGATACTTACTGACATTCTGTCCTTATTAAGCATTGCACATTGTTGTTGCGAATTAACCGCATCCGTATTCTAAGTGCTTCAGAGGGGAACTTCATCTCGCATATTGTGAAAATCTTATTTGTATTTCAGCTTCAGATGACCCTCTTTAAATTGCTCTACTGAAACTTAGATAATGCCCTAAGGAAATTTTGTTCTGAAACCAGGCATCAAATTACCAAAAAAAGAACCCCCAAAATATAAAAAAAATATTGCAACATTTCCAACTAAAATCTACAACACTTATGTTTCTTATTATAACGGAGATTTATATCCAATATAATTTCAAACTTAGCAAACATCATTAGTTTCACCAAGTCTAAAAATTAGTATTTATCATGTTCCAGTGTTCCAGCCAATTGTCTGGTTAAAAAAAGATACAGAGAGATATTCAGTGGGAGTGGCTTTTGTGTGTATTTAACAGAATAAAGGACAAGAAAAAATTGAAATCAACCTAATGATTACTGGAGCTATGACATATGTAGAAATATTTCCCTTGAAAATATTATAATTTTAATTAACTAGTAATAATCAATTAGTTAAAAATTAAATGAAATTAAACTGATTGTGTAAAATAACTCAAAATTCTTTTGATTTCTTTAAGCTTAGAGAAGCATAAAATTTCTACCATCATTTACTTTATATTCTGGTGTACTGCTCCTAAGCAAACAAAGCTAACTTTTTACCTCAAGGGACATATCCTTAATGACATAGCAACAAATTTGTTTTACTTTCTACCTCAGGCCACAAAGCAAGATTAAGTTGAAGATGTATTTTTTATTTACTTCTATTTTCACCAAGCTTCCTATCATTAATGGAAACAGGGGAAAACAGGAGGAAAAAAACCCAGTTTTAAATAGTGAGAGACAGAAAAAGCAGCAAGAAAAGACAGTATAAGTGCTTAATAGAGAAAGAAACAGACCTACTTCAAATTGGAAAAGGTATGAGGATGCTGCATTACATTTGTAGATTAGGTGAGTGTGAAAAGGCAATCTTTATGAGGCTTATAACACAGCTAAGTTTCACAAGGAGATAGGGATTCAAGCAGGAGTTCAAGGGGGGTGAAAGAAAGAAAATGCACATATAAAAATCACATTAAAGGATGAGTTGGTATGGCATCTGCGCTCTGTTCCTCAGGCCCAATGAAATAATTCACCAGAGCATGCCAAAGGACTTAGGGGAAGTCACTTAGAATCACTCCAGTATCTCTAAGAACTGGAGAGAATAGATGAGGGTCAGAGAGGACTAAGAAATTGAATATATTTGTCTATGATGTTTGGCAGGGGATGGAGATTTACTCTTTTCCTTATGGACTGTAACAGTAGATGTGACATATCACAACCACAAAATGATTGACTATCCCACAAAATATCCCAAAAATAATCTCAGCTCTTGTTTGTAGTCATTTAATGTGGCTGGAAAATGACTCTTCAATAATAGTTATCGATGGTTTGGAGTACAATTATGAAGCATCTTAAACTGAAAAATGGTGTCTCTTAGAGTCAGTTTTTCATTAATGATATGACAGAAAACAGAGTGGAACTTCTAAAATTTGCTGATGACATTCAGCCAAAAGAAGATTAAGTTTGATAGAGGCTCAGACTTTAAAATGAACCTAAAAAATTTGTGCAGGATCTGTAGTCAGGAAGATGAAATTCAATTAGTACAAAATTAAAATGCTTTATTTCTCAAGGGGAACAAACACCTGTGGGGAATATCTGGGTAGGCATCAGTATAGCAAAGGGGCGTTCTAGCAGTAAACATGTATCATGCACAAATTAAGTGCCAAAACTGTGACACAGCTGTAAAATAAGCAAGTCTCATTTGGGAATATAATAACAAGATTTTATTTTTTTAGAGGCATTCTAGGTCTGGAAAACAGATGAAAATAAACTTCTCTCTCAGTTAGCTGTGAAAATGATTTATCTCCCAGAATTCAGCTCAATTTAGATAGTGGAAGAGTGTGAGAAAGAGTTTAAGGACTAAGCAGTCTGACCTTGAACTTCTGCTTGATTTTGGTTGAAGTCAAATAAAAACCTAAAGAATAAATCCAAAGCAGATACAACCATTTCTCTATCAAGGGCACACCAACTACTTTTTAGATGTCTGTCTAGAGATAAATTTCACAGCTGAGTGCCAAATTGTCCAGGGAGCAAGCTTTCAGTGTTTGTCACAAACATGGTCAACTAGCAATGGTTGTCTGAATTCCTCTTTGTAACTCTTTTAAATGTGGAACTCAAATTCAAAGAAAGAAAAAAAAATAGGAGAAAAACAATCACCTATAACCAGGGTGGAAGAAAACCAGAAAGAAATCTTCTGCTATTTGCTACAAGCATGTCACAGCAGGAAGGCACTTGTGATGAAGTGCCAATTACTTTTGAGGTCCCAATACTATAACGTCAGGATCTAAATCATGTGTTACTGTTTCCTATGTTTTTCCAGAGGCTCAAATCCTGCTGTTAGTATTGTGAGCATCTAAGAAACTTGCTTCAGTGGAAAAACTGAACATTGAAGTTAATGCAGTAAATTGACTGCTTTTTTAAAAAAATCGTCTTTTTATACGTATTTGAGTATTTTATCAATCTGATTCACCAACTTCACTGTGCCACTCTCAGCTGCTTAAATGACTTGTCAACATAAATGATACATAGCCATACTGCAGAGATTTCTCTGTAGGTAGCCAGTGTTTTCCTGATTAACCATATCATGCATTATAAATAGGGATGCATTTCGAAATGATACATAATTGGACTTATTTTTCAATAGACATGATTAATATGCTAAAACTAGGACACCATTGCAGAAAATATTATGGAAGGTTTTCAGACCTTCTCCCACAAAGAAAGTGGGATAATAGCAGAAATATACAAAATATACAGAAAAGATCTAAGGCAAAACAACTTTCTCCTGTTCTCAGAATCTGATTTGTAAGTATGGATAGAACAGAGATTACAAGTCATATTGGAGAACATATCTGCTGAAAAGATCTTATTTTCTAAGACCACTGTTACTTTCTTTATGGAAAAAGCAAAATCATATTCTCTTTAATAGAACCACGTACACTAAAAAAAATTTCAGAATTATTATTCAATCTTTTAAACAAATCATCTTGTTCCATAAATCTGATGTGCTCTTTTTATACCAAGGTTATAAAACATATTAATCACATTACACCCAAAGGCATGTCATATCTCCTAAATATGTAAATACATATAGTAATGAGATGATAGTACCTCAAAATAATTTAAGAAATCTGCATCATTAAACTTCCTTTATTCAGAAATCTGTGTGTCACTGTTTATGGTGGAAAATACAATTAACTTTTCTATAAAATGAAAGCAAGATCAACATTGCTAACATTTTTTTGAGTCATATGTTTCTTTTATTTTCCAGCTGAATTAGAAATACATAGTTAAAAGAGACACTGTTGGCATTCAAGGTCTTGCTCAAAACCACCAGTCCTTGTTATCTGTTTGCACAGAACTTACATTTGACCTTGGCTAAGAGCTAACATACAGAATATGCACTGTTAATTTGTAAAAGTCATTGAAGAACCATCGGAAAAAATTGGCTTTGAAACTTCCTGGATCTTAATTGGATGAAATCAAAATAAAATAGAATAAGTCATATTTGTTTGATTTGCTTTAATTCATTTTATATCTGCTCTGTTCACATGATTTTAAAAAGAAAGATGAAATAATCTGGCTAGCTCTAAGTGTAATGTGCTGCAAAAATAACACAATAAAAATACTACAAATTTATATTTTTCTTAATTTTTTTGATATAACTGTAAGACAAGATTCTACTAAATGAAAGGTATCCAATTTAGAAGTACCAAGTTACCCAATTAAGCAACAAATTCTGCATCAAAAGGTGAGATTTAACTGATTTTATTTCTGACATCTGTGATACAGACAGTTGCAGGAGTCTATACTTGGGTCTCTGTGCTCAGGAAAGAAACATTTCGGGGTCAAAGTCATGTCTATGCTCAGAATGAGATGAATCATGCTTTGGACCTGATTGTCAATATTAACTAGATCTTACTATAAACCTTGAATTATTCTCTCAAACATGAACAACTGATGTTAGTTGAAACACACGGTATTATTGAAGTCATGATTTCTTTTCTGGGTGCATCTTGCAATCACAGATTATGATAAATCACCAAGTAACATAAAAGAAGCAACTAGAGGGAAACGTAAATTTAGCACTACATCAAATATTCTATTTTGGTAAGTCTATAGAAATATTAGTGGCAGTATATAAAGAAAGATGAGTTTCATGTAAAATTCTGTGCATTCACACCAGGAAAGATATCGAGTATGTGAAGGGAAGAACAGCCAAAGTGGACTGGAATACAGACATTTAGATTGACTAAGCTTAGTTTATAAGTTTTTTAATCTGTAATATTAAAATAGAAATTAAAGGAATGTTTCTAATCTCTAAAATGTCGGTGAATTCTCAACCCAGTGATATAATGACTGACAAAAAGTAATTTTAAGCTTGGACTGACCCCTTGATGAGAAAAAGATTATCTGATGGGCATGCTGATATTGGTTTTCTTTTAATAACAGCAATACTAATGTCCAGATGCATGTTTTGAACAATCTATATGGAACATAAATTCTAATAGCAATATTTTTATTGTGAAAATGGGTAACTGTGCCTAGAAAAACATCATGTTGTCTTTAGAGGAGCTTTTGTTTAAAATCTATCTCTTCTATTTTATCTAATCTTTTTCTTTAAGTGTCATTATTTATACTGCATAAAAATATTTGCTTTAGTATTAAAATTAATGTTTGCTGCTTGTTTTTAAAATTCAATTGTTTTAAGATCAATATATTAACTATAGAGTGTTAACAGCATCCCATAGTGTTCTTTATTCAGAAATAAGATTATTCTATAATCATTTGCAGTGCAAATATATTTACCATTTATCTTAGCTTTGTCATTCTAAACCCATTAAGAAGGAAAGTAGCCAACAGTATATGCTGTAGATGTGTTTTGCAGATAATTCTTATCAGTCCCTACGAAATATCGTGTAATCTTGTTCACTTATATGTGACTTCCATTTGTTACCTGAAATCACTTCCTCTTCTGCAACTCCATCTTAATACATTTTTTTGTTTTCTCCTCTCTTGATTGATCATGGCTAATAAGAATTTCTAGCAATTTTTACTTCACTAATCTAAATCTTCATTAAACTTGTGCATTATTTAGGTAGTTAATCTTCCTTCAAACCTTTTCCTTACAATTTCGGATCTTCTTTCTCCAGTCTCTTCTGCAATTGTGATTGATTATGCTTTATCAGGGGAGTATTCTCATCTTTCTCTCTGCCCCCTTGGGTTTCTAATGTAGTCCAACTTTCAAAAACTTTTCAAACTCGCTAGTGCCATTATCAGTTTAATAGCTATTTTGATTTTTCAAAGATTAAGATATAGCTCTAAGTCTGAATAGGACCTTGATTTCTTTCATGATTTCACATCTCATCCTGCCTCTCATATTTTTCTGTATTTTTTCTGCTCTAGAACATCTGCAATACATTGATGACATCATTGTGTGGGGAAACACAGCAGGCGAAGTGTTTGAGAAAGGAGAGAAAATCATCCAGATTCTCCTGAAAGCTGGTTTCACCATGAAGAAGATCAAAGTTAAGGGACCTGTTCAGGAAATCCAGTTTCTCACTCCAGTAAAGTGAGTGAGTATAATATGAGTCAAGTAAGTTAACTGAGTATGACCCAAAAGTTTTCCTCAGAGCAGAATAAATTAATGACAGTCAATGGAATTGAAACAATATTATAAGAAAATAAAGCCTATATCAAGACAAAAATATGTTCAGAAGCTGTTTTAAATGACTATATTTATTGCATTAGTATATGTACAATACTTTCAATAAGAAAGACTGCAAATATTGTTGTAAAGGATTTAATGTTCACTTTTGCTGTTCGCTTTTTACACTGGCTAAATAAGCTTCATATTATTGGACATTAACTTGTAGAACAGAACTGTAGAATTCTCTGTCAGAGGAAGTGTTCAAGATCAGGTTGGACGGGGCTTTAAACAGTGTGATCTAGTCAAAGATGTCTGCACTCATGGCAGGAAGGGTGATCTGGTGTCCGGCCTTTAAGTGTTCCCTCCAACCCAAACCATTCCTTGCTTCTAAGATTCTAAAATGTTAAACAGTATTTGTCCTAGTCCAGACCCCTGAAGGACATCACCTGTTATGGTTTTCCCTTGGACATTGAGCAAGGTAAAAGGACTATAACTTTTCAGACACAGCCCATATTTGCTGTCTGTAATCACTTCCCTCTCTTCCATACATCTCAATATACATTACTCAACAATCTGTTCCTTGATCTTTCCAGTCACAGGGTGAAGCTGACTTTTGTTAGTTCCAACAGTCCTCCTTTTGGCTCTTTTTAAAAATTATTTTGATGTTTTTCTTTTTCTAGCTGCTGGGGACTTTCCCTCACTGACATTGCTTTTTCAATATGATGGATTTATTTAATGAGGATTATGAAAACTAGAAGTTTAAGATGAGTCCACTCTTGAAAAAATGTCAAAAAAAGATTGTATCTCAAAAGAAAATTTTGAAAAAAATTGACACGTTATTCGGATAATAATAAATTCTTTAGTGTTACTGCTATAAAAGTTGAGAGAGAGAGGTGTGTATAAATATAAAGCCAAGTCCAGATGCAATATTGTTTGAGTGCAATTAACTAATACATACACTGATCTTTTGTAAATTTCAGTGTACCATTTGAGAGAAAATCTGGCATTAATCAAGAAATTATAGTGTGGGAGAGGGACGGCTAGTTATAAGTCTTAAAAATTTTAAAAAACATGACAAATACCATTCAGCTTCCGCTTACTGCTGAAGTAATCAAGCCTATATCCTAATATCTAGATTGCTTTCTTTTTACCTATGAAAATTTCAAGCAAAAGTTGCTCAGTATTCACAACACAAAATGTTTTACACATAAGAATCACTTTTTCTTTAGAAGAGTGGGATTTATTCTGATTATTCATTTGAGGACTTTGGGGGTAACTATTGCTGTGCAAGGGAGAGAATACACCACTAGTCAAAGTCCAAACAGATCCATTCAGTTTAGTATTCATGTTCAGAATTTATTGGTTTTGATTTCTGTATTTATAATATTTTTGGTATTCTATCTAAAATCCATTGCAGTTTCCTGTAATGGTTTTGCTGTCTTTAAATAGTCAAATTATCATTCTAATCTATAGTGTATAATGTAAGTAGTTGAGCTCGGAAGCTGATTAAGACATTTCCATATAAATCAGGAAACCTTTCAAATAAGTAGGTATTAAATTTACATTTCTGTAATCACATGATTAGTAAAGCGTGGAACTAATGCCTCATTTACAGTTTATGTATTACCTTTATTTGATAACCCCCAAACCCAACATCCCAAAGACCATGTGGTGGATAGTCTAACTGTCAGGAAAATGACAGCAAACATGTAGGAAATCAGAGGAACCCCTGTGAATTTAAAAGTTGTGTTATTCTGAAAGACACCTTTAATAAGCTGGCTTTCGAGTAATACTGCATAAGACTTCTTTATTTGTAATGCTCATTTTTTTTATTTGTCAGTGGATTTGGATTATACATCAGAAAAGCTGTTATCCAACATTCAGTATAATACAATGATTTTTTGAAAGGAAATGTAGGGCAAATTTTATTTATTTGTTTCATTTTATTTAAATATACTTAGAAGTGTTTAAATTTTCATAATTTATTGTCCGTTTCAGTTTACACCATTAATTTGCCATTTCTTTCTGTTGTTCTTGTCCCTCGAGGTTTGTGTTGGTCATTTTTAGACACTAATCTTTAATTAGTAATTATGAAATAATATAATGCAAACAGCAATTTGAATTGCTTTAAAACACCAAATAGTCATTGTCACAATGAGGATGTATAACAACTCTGCATTACCAGAAGATAATATGGTTGCCTTCCAGGGCAACTTTTAGCTCTTGGTTTCTATTGTTGCTACCAGAAAAAAAAATCTACAGCCTGGTACTACATGCCACCGAACAAAAAGGACACCATGTTGCAGTGGCTGAATAGATAATACGTGTCAGCTGTGGGAAGTACAGTGATTTACTTTAATAGAAACATTTGAAGTTTCTCTGAGTCACTTATCAGTGTTCAACAGCTTATTCCATTAGCATTTTCATAGTTTCTTATGTTTTTAAAATCAGTCTGAGCAAACAGTATTAAGATCATGTGTAATTTACTCTCGTGCATCTTGTGGGATGTATTTTTAGGGAGAAAAAACCAGCATTAATACTCTAGTCTGTTGAGCTATAAGTTGACTCGTGAAAAGTATAAAAAAAGACTAATGTCAATGTTTTAGCTACATTGTGGGATGTGTATTTGAAATTATAGTTTTCTACAAAATGCATTTTGGTGAACCTGGCACAAAAATTGGAGAACGCTGAAAAATCAGAACAGTGTCAGTATAACAAAATGCTTAAGGCTTGATAAGAATAGTGGAGGCATGCTGATTGTTCATTACACAGCTAAAGTTCTCTTTGAAGGAATAGATATTTCAAGGACAGATCTTACATTATGCAAAAAAACCCAACTAAAACCCGTTAGTAGTTGCAGAGCAGAAAATAATTCAAAAGCAAGAAGCTTTTAAGCAATAGAATCTCCATATATTTTTTCTAAGGAGAAATTTGCATTTTTTCATATAATAAGTTACAGTTCAGAATTAAATTATGCTGAGTTGTGTCTGGTTTACTTAGCTTTTAGACATTATTATTATTATAATCATTATTATTATTCAATACAGTATGCTGTGTTCAGATTATCATTGATTATGTCAAAGAGGTTTTAACATAAGCAAACTCCTAATCTTTTGGATTCTAACATCTCCTGCCTCTTGTTTCATCTACTCTTTCAGTCTGATTTCACTATAATCTCAATTACTCATACTGATGTAATTAGATCCGTGTTTTATAGTAAACTACACACAAAAAATTGCCCAATATAAGAGAGCTTGAAGTAATTACTGAATGTAATATTTGGAATCTCCAGGTCAGAAATCTCACTTTTATATCTTTTAAGTGAAGATTAACAGCCACTGTCAAATGGATTTTACCTAACCTAATTGTTATACAGAAAAAAATAAGGTGCATCTTGCACTTGCTTTTTATTTTGTTTAGAGGGCTAGAGGATGTCCTTTAGAGATACAACAAGAGATAACATAATTGCAATGATATATTAAAATATACCTTTTCTGTTTCTTTAGTGTACCGGCTTTGGTTCAGATAGAGTTAATTTTCTCCAAATGTATGTAGTTCTCATTCCAATTTGTTCTGAAAAACACCCTTGATAACACAGAGATGGTTTTGTTATTTCGGAGAGGTGCTTACACAGGGTCAAGACCTATTTTGCTTCTCATTCCACATGACCAGTGAGGAGGCTGGAGTTGCTCAAGAAGTTGGGAGAGGGCACAGCTGGGACAGCTGACCCCAACTGATCAAATAGATATTCTATACCTTATGGTGACACACTCAGCATATAAATCTGAGGGAAGAAGAAGGAAGGGGAGAGCTTCTGATTTATGTTATTTTTCTTCCCAAATCACCATTATGTGTGGCAGAATCCTGCTCTCCTGGAGAAGGCTGAACACCTGCTCGCCCATGGGAAGCAGTGAATTAATTCCTTGTGTTGTTTCTCGCTTTTTCTCTATGTACCACAGTGTCTTTATGCTACCCAAGAGTTCTCTCTTATAACCACTCATAACCCTTTTGACTATTCCTGTCATACCACTGGACTGGAGGGAAAGTGGCTGCATGGGGCTGTGCTGCCTAGTGCAAATAAACCACAACATCTAGTCACGGCATTTGGCCAACCCTTAAGCCAAAGAGCCTGAAAATAAAGTCATGTAAACCGCTACATTTGCCCTGAAAAGTCAGGAGATCAATTTAATTTTGATTCAGTAGAAGTATGAGCACAAATTACTTCTTCATGGCAATCTATTATTAAGGTTATAAGGTTTCAAAAAAAACAAAAGAACACCTTCGAGAGGAGAAAAAAAATTGTTCTTCCCTATGGATCAAATTTCTTCTTAAGAATACTAGTGTAGCATGCTGGTTTTGCCACACTGAGATCTTGTGTAACAAAAACACAACATCTAGTCAAGTCTGAATTCACAATTTTAGATTTTGAAATATTCTAACATGTATCATAGCAGTTATTTTAAGTTGCCACTGCTTATAGATTTGTTTGGAGTGACTGAGTGACCACTTGCAATTTTGTCTTTATAAATGCTGGAATTTATTTTTTTCCCTTTTAAAAATTTACTGTGAAAATTCAGAACATATCCTTGACCCTAAAGTGCAGCTTCAGCAACAGCAAACGACATAAAATACAGATTTGTTTGTGGTCAAGCATGTCAAGGTGACCAAAACCTGATAAACTGATTCTCCCACTGCCACACAATTCCTGCTTTTCCTGACTAATATGTATTGGAAAGGCACAATTATGTTTACTGTAGAGTGGGAAAGTCAATGTATTACCTACAGAATACATAGTGCACAATACATCAGACTTTACTTGGTTAAATAAAACATTACCTTGTGTTACTTTCTAATAACCCAACTATAATTACATTTCAGAAAATAAGATTGTCTTTTTGTTAAATATGCATTTGAGGTACTTTCAATATTCATACCTTGTCCAAGTCTCCTAAAAGTAGTATGCCATGTCCTGAAATAAACTGACAATATATTCACCCCTAGTGTCTGAATCAAATATTTATATGGTAATTACATTCATATTGCAAATAACAGTAGAGCATTAAACCCCTCCAATATATCTGAGGTACAGGATCTATGCCCATTCTTTCAGGGAACATGTAAGTGAAATCCCTCTAATGAAGCAATAAACTAGATTGTGAAATTCATTTGTTATCTTGTTTGATTCATTTATTACTACCAGTTGGAATTCAATACCATGTAAAATCTGTCCCACCAGTTTCCTTACACACATTTCCTGGTGATGAAAAACATTTTCTTTCCTGCTGTTACTTTATAACAGGGAAGTATTATATTAATTTAAGAACAAATCCTTTCATTCTCTCTATTACATTGATCACATACAAATCCAAATCTATGGAAGAAGCAATGTCCCCTACCTCAAAAGAAATTCACTGTTACAATGGGAAGTTAAAAGAAGAGCAAGTGGAAAAGCTCCAGTTGTTTGAGCAGAATTCTCTGTTGTACCTCATAATGCACATGTCATTTGGTCATGCAGATTAAGGATTAAGGCAATTAATTTTTTGTTGCTTTTCACACCTGACAAATCAATCAGACGATGATATAATCAGTAACAACAAAGGCTTAATGGAACTCACAGTAAACAAGATTTAATTATTGCACTCTCCCTATAGGGGGTGCACTCTAGGCAACTAGACTATAAAGCGCATTAATTTTGCCTCTTTATTTTTTGTGTTCCTGTAGAGATGTCTATAGCAACTGAATTAAATTATAGTAGCTACAGACTTTTATAGATTAATAATGCTGCAAAATTGGTTTGTCTGGAGATAGAACAGCTTTTCTCAATACCCAGAGAATGTTTAAATGGGAGTAGTAGAGATATAGAGACAGCATGTATTTAAAGCACATGAAACAGCTACTGCATTTGTTTTTCAAACTAGTTCTGAAGAGAAAGCTACATAAGCCCTTTTACCATTGTCCTGATGTTTTCTGCAAAAGGGTTTTACTGTTCTTTTAAAATATAACATTCTGAATTGTGTAAACATAGTAAAGCTTGAGCTTGTTTCTAGTCATGTTCCTTCTGCTATGAAAATTTTATTGTATATGCACATGACTGAAAGGGGGCTATGGAGCAAAAAAAGCTATCTATTACAGTCTGATCCACATCCTGTGAGAGTTTTAGTGTACCATGGAATTCCCTGTAGACTGATAAAATTTAAAGGTGCTATGCCTACTATAAATCTTTTAAAACCATGCCTCCCATTAAACCTGTAGGTGTGAATATCATTATATGTTTTTGATGTGACTGCTGTAAGAGCTGGTGTTGCAAAGGTTCCTATGAAGAACTCAGATGAGTATCCTCTACTTTAAGAGTAAATCTTCAAACCTAAATTTCCTTACTGAAGTACCTCAAAATATAAAAATGACAGCTAAAGTACCTTCCCTTTCATCCTGAAGTTGCTTAGAGGCTTATAATTCTGATTACGAGAAAGCTAAAAACAGTTTGCTATTAATATTTCAGTGTAAGCAACTGTGATTCCTCCCTGTTCACAATCAGAAAAAAATCAGTTTCCTATAGGGAATTTTAGAGAGGACTTAAACAGTAATTTAATAGCTGAAATCAGGATGACTTCAAAAAATGACTGCTCAGATTGATGTCTGGAAAACAGATTTATCTACTATCTTTTAAAATGAGATATTATGAGAATTTAATATAAATAGTAGTGAAGATGTAGTAGAAGAAGAGACTGTAAGGCCTGTATGTGATTCAGTGTTTTGGAGTAAGAAGACTAGAATATTATTGGGGTTGTAAATGTTAAATGAAGTGAAAACTGACTCACCACTGGTTTCAAAATTGGGGTTATCCAGAGATAATGATTACATGTGCATAACAGGTATTTATTCTAGTCCTGATTCTTGTCTTCTGCTAGTATCAGTTATATGCAAAAAACCATAAAATTTTCATAATCAAAATGGAAAAAAACAATGAAAGACGGACAAATTAGGAATGAGACCATTTACTCATATTGGGGTGACAAACTGTAAACCCAGTAGAGAATACCTATTATTGAGGCCAGCTGTGAAGCCATGTTTTCATATTGAGAATATAGTCTGATGAGTATTGTGGCAATTGGTCTAAAGTACTTCAAAAATTTCAGAACAGAGAATAGCATGTAAAAGTAAAGAAGTTACAATGAAAACTGATCACACCATCATTTTTAAAACTGAAACTCTGCTGAAGCTATACTGACCTGGAATAAAAGATTCTGCACTAAGTATCCTCTCATTTCAGACTAACAGGCTGAAATACAATGTCTTGTGCCTGGATGCTGATAAAACATTAATTTACATTACAAATGCCAAGTTTAGTTTTAATGGTGATGATAATAATATGCTGTACTTGCAAGCTGTGGTGGAGAATTCATCACTAAAAGCATGTGCTCTTCTGGAAAAGTTTATCTAGTCCAGAATCAAGTAATCAAATAATTAATCTGGGTCCTGTGTTATGCTGAAGTCAGGCTAGCGTCTCCTTAAAGTTTTGTAATCTGTGTATCTGTTTATTAGAACAGGTGGTCAAACCACAGACTGGATAATGAGGATGAGAGAATCCTGACTGCAAACAGTAAAGTTTAATTTCTTTCCAATCCCATAATTTTCAAGAAAGAAATAATTGCTCAGGCTTTCTGTGAGATTAATCTCATCCAGGTTGGCAGTTGTCATGGAGTAACCCCAATTTGCAGGTAGGCACACCCCAGCTGCTCACTCTGCTCCCCCTATCACTCCGAGAAGACCAGGGGAAGAGGAAAGAAATAATGAAGCAACAACGATTGTAGGTCAAGATTTAAAAAACCAAAAAGTTAACTAAGTGAAGGATAAGTGGAAAAAGATAGAAAACAAAATGGTAGAAAGTGATGCAAAGGCAATACGCAGTCAAACAGTTGCTCTGACAACTCCTGAGCAAAAGTTTGCAAATCCTTCTAAAACTGCTTCTCCCAAGTTTTGTTGAACATGACATTATGCACATTGAATATTTTTTTGCTTAATTCATGTAATCTGTCTGTTTGTGTCCCCTCCCAATTATTGTACTTCACCAATTTATTCACTGATGGATAAAGTGAGAGGCAGAAAAGGCCCTGATGCCTGCAGACACCATTCAGCAAATGCTAATACTCTTGTATGTGTGTCAAAACAATATTTTTTGGTAAAAAATATAAATGGCACCAATGGCACCATATGCAGGAAAATTTTCTCTGTGGTAACCTCTTCAACAGATAAGAGAACTGGTGGTTTTATTTCCATTAACAGTTTGCAGTCCCATCAATCAAATTGTGCACATAAATTTTGCAATTTCAAACCCAAATTATTTTTTTGATCTTTCAGGTAGAATGTCCCACAATGCTTGTATTACATTAACTCTCTTGTACACACTTCAGCACTGTTACTGTGATTTTTTCACTGACTTCATTTAGGCTTTAGAAGTCTTTAAAGAGAGTTATTACATGTTCAGTATTTCCGCAGAAGACATAAAGAAGCTGAAATAATAATTGCGATATCTATACTTGCTTGCTTAGCTTGCTTAGCTGTTCTAGAGTTTTGACTGTATTTCTTTTGACTATTAGGCATCTGACATTCATTTAGTTGCTGCATTCAAACAACTAAAAGCGGTTGTCTCTCATTTGGAATTCAATTCACTTCCTCAATCATTACTGAAATATCATCAGTGCTGACAACATCACCATTTATTCCATCCCTTGCCAAATTTCAATTTAGCATAAAAAACTTCTGAAGAGATTAACTTTGCATGACCTTTCTGGTACAGTTTTAAGTTCTTCATTAGAGTTATTGTTTGTTTTTCATGCTCTTGTTTGATTTGTATTACTGTACTGTTAAAGTCTCACTGTTTCTTCTGATACTTCTTCACCTTGCTGCTCCCCACATCCAGATGTTAAGATTCTGGATGACCTTTCACCAGGTAACACTGTTAGTCTAAATTCAAGCTATCTATCAGATACATGGTCAGAAAGCATAAAAAAAATGAGGCGATAAGATATTGATCAATATATAAGCCTTACTGGCAATTGATTTTCTAGATTCCTCAAGAAGATTAGGCCCTGTTTGAAATACTGCACAAAAGTTTAATGCAAAAAGCTGCTTCACCATTTGGATATGCTGTTTTTTAAGCAGTTTTGGATCTCAATACTGAACTAAACTTGCTCATCAAAATGGATGCAATCCATGTAATTTTCATGGGCAAATTTGGACGTAAAACTTCAGAATATATTGAGAAACATTTTACAACCTCACAACACTTTCCTTAAGACCAGACTTCAGTGCCACTAAGATGATTAAATAGAAGCATCTCATATAGGGATGAGATGCTAGGGGGAGAAAGAAGTGTGATTAATCAGACTGGAGAAGAGAAAGCTCCAGGGAGCCTTATCAGAGTGTGTAAAAAATTGATGATTGGAAAGGACCCAGCCAGACAATTCTCACTGGCAATCACTGACAGGACATGACACAACTTGCGTACACTGGAAAAAAAAATAGAGGGAGTTGGAGATTGGCCTTGCTGTGGCATCTCTGGGGCATGGTATGATGGCCCTGGGCATTAAAATTTTGTCCTGAGACGTGGGCAAGCTGCGGGAGGTCCCCAGACATCAAAGTCCATTAGTGCACTCAGGATCACTAGTAAATGTAATGGGATCTGTGGAATCTTAGACAAATATTTTAAAAAATGATAATTTATTTTTAGACAATTTTGTCTTAGTATCTGTAATTTCTATCTTCCTGTCACCTAAATTTAACCTGGACATTCGACTTTCAACAGCATTTGTTTTAATCTCAAAACTATAGAGTAAATACATTTTCTTTTAGTAGGACTGTCTCCATTATGCAAAAATGTAGGTAAACTCTTCATTGGAATTAAAGTCTTGTCTGTATCATTTAAAATTCAGTACTACAATGAGATCCCTTGACTATCAAGGTTTAGATGAATTTTTTTGGCTTAATATTCTGTCTTTACTCCTAGTTTGTCTTAGAGGTATCAATAACCAGAAAATTTTCTTGGATGAGGAATTACACTTCCATATACCTCTGATACAAAAAATAGTTTGTGAAAAGCTACTTTAGGAGTTTTTAACTGGTGCTCAATTATTACAGTTAGACAAAGAGATGCTGTGAAGCAAGGCCACAATAACATGGAGTTAAGAGTTCAATCCTGACTTTTGGAAAAAAGGAATGTGGGTTCAGGCCCTTGAGGTTATCTCTGTCCCATAGACTGTGAAATAGATGATTTGGTAATGGTAATCGGTAACTCTCATTTTGAGGACCTCCTTTCATGTGTTTCTCAGATACCCAAAAGAAACAGTCTTTAAGTTTAAAATACTGCTGCAAATAAGCAAAATGAAAAAAAACCACAGCATTTCATTTCCACAAAAACAGTAAACTCTGGCTTTCCCCACTCTTCCAAGATCTCTTCTGCTCCTGAAGTGAGAAGTCACTAAATTATCCCACAATTTTCATAAATATATTAATTAAATATTAAACCAAATCCTTAGATTATTATTTTTTTCAAGTTAAGTTTTTAAAAGATCACTCCAGAGGAAAGATGTTCTTTATATAGTTATGATTAAAAAAATACCACAATGCCACAAGTCAGCTTTCAAATCATTGTGTCCTACTTGGCCCAGAGGCAAGGCTATCATTGATCCTGGAATCAGCTATTATATACTTGCTACTTTAAAAACAGGGAAAAAAATCCACCTTTTCTGATTCTAATACTATTTCTATTGTACTTTTTTATATTATATCATTGTTGTCAGCACTGTATATATTACTTTATGATCAATGTCATGCATAGATCTCATTTTAATTTGTTTTAATATTACTATAAATATTATTGCAGAAGCCTCTTCCTTTGATACTTCCCAGTACAAAAGTTTTAAAAAGTTTTAGAATTCTGCAGCTGAATGAGGAATATTCTCTGATGTGGTTATTTAAGACTTGAAATTTAATAGCATAAAGAAATGCTCTCTTGAGGTATTTCAGCTAGATGATTGCAGGTAGTCCTTCACTGAAAAATGTAAGTAATGCAACAGGGGTATTTTTGTCATAATATAATCATATCCCTAAGGCTGTAAAAGATACGAGATTTTGGAGAATATCTATAATTCCCAAGGGGAGTGATTATCTCTTGACAACTACCCACTAGATTCGCCTTGCTGCTTTTATAAGAAGTCTGCATTGTGTGAGATAATGCAGCTTAATTTCCTAAAAGATAAAGTCAGTTTGACAGCAGTTTCAGCATGTTTCACACAAAATAATCTGTCATTATGAAATAATGTAACATTAAGAATGTTCTCTAGCTATTGAGAGTTCTCCCCCATTTCAGTCATCCAATATAGTAATAAAGATGAGAAAAATGATACGTTCAGCAATCTAAGGATATTGGGAACTTACAATAATAATTGGGAAATATTATGGAAATTTCACTGTCTATAGAAAGTTATGGTATTTTTCATGGTAATTTTCTTTGTTTTGGTTTGGTTTTGTTTATTTTTCCCCCAGAATATTGCAATAAGTAGAGTTCAATACTGTGCTTGCAAGAGTACAGATGAAACTGGGCTATCTTTAATCTAGTTTTTTTTAGTAACTATAGTGAATAATAACCCTTAACTTAGCAATGCCAAATGCAATTTGTTTCCTCATATGATTTTGAAGTCCTTTCTAAAAAGTCACTGCTAGAAAGCTGCTGATATACAGTCTATCCATTCAGGTTAATTTACTATGTCCCAGTGACTCTGCATTATGGCAGATTAAGTTGAAAACAAACTGCAGAACAAAGGATGACGTACTTAGCATAAGTGACATATTAGAAGTTAGATATTAACTAATTATCTAAACCCATCCCTTCACCACTGATAGGAAAAAATGTCTCCAGATAGTAAATTTTTTATCCCTCATCCCAAATTTAGAAAATTCTTTATTGCTTTTTTCGTCAACATATAAATTCATCTTTTAAGAAACACATTTTGTTATAATCCTCTGTCACTAGACTTTAACTTGTGCAAATCTCCATTGAAGCTACATTTTGGTGTTACTATAAATATTTCAAAAAGTAAAAAATGGTAAAATGTTATCATCAGCTCTTCCTACACAGTGATGCAATAGAGGTCATTATATTACCTAGTATCACAGTGCTATACTTAATTAAATGATGTATGTGTTAGAAAAATTCAAAGTAAAAAACAACCCCACCCACCTGCTTAATGACACCCAGAAGACAAGATAACAAAAATAGCAAAAAGAATCTCAAATTCACAAAATTCTACTTAATTAAATTTAATTAAGAGCATTAAATTTAAATTACAAAGAATCTACTTCTTCTTTCCAAATTGGCACTTTCTAAAGAAATACTCATAAGAATGGTGGTTCCAAAAATAAGTAACAAAGGATTTGCTAACATATGTAAGTTTGTGTCTTTTTGTGTCTTTATGCTGAAAATTTCAGTCGCAATCACTAAACATGAAAATAGATGAATTCTTATTCATACTAGCACATTATTTTTATTGGCTCAACAGGCTGAACTGGATTGGATATCAATATTAGAAATTACTTTTAACAAAGTTATTTGGAACTGGGAAGGACTAGTAGGATATTGGATTATTGGAAAGCTAAAGTGACAGAATAATGTTAAATAAATAAGAATACTTGTCAACTCTTTTAAAAATGCATTTCCTCGGCTAGCTTCATGCTTTTTGGCTCTTTTCCATAGATGTGCATAGCAATTGAGTTTTACATACACAGATTGTCAGAGAAACAAAATTCGTCTCATGTGCACGTCATATTGGTAGAAATACTTTCTTTATTGTTCACTCAGAGAATATAAACGATAGCATATAAGCTACTTGAACAAGCAGATCTTGAACAAACAAACAGCTAGGAAAAGGAGCATAAAATGCTACAAAGAATGGCTAGTGGGAAACAAAGCAATGATATCTTTAGAGTAAATTTTAGCAAATGAAATAGAAAGGTACACCATGATGTCCTTGCCTTAGTCTTAAAAAAAGAAAAAAATCATAAGGTAGGAAAGTAGCCTAAAATGTATTGATACAAATGGTCCATTTAATTATGAACATTTAATTAACTTTTCTCTTGGAAAAGGTCAGAATTGTTCATCCCTAGCATTTAGTCCTATAGGCTTAAACTAAGAAATTATTTTTGATAACTGAGCTTATTAAGTTATTTTACCAGCCTTGACAAACAACAGTTTGAGAAAAAAAGGACAAGATGGTTTTAATATTCAAAATGATACTGGAAACTCAATGGGCTCATGGTCTAGGCACTTTATATAGCATACAATGTAGAGCCTTTCACATATATGTAGTAAATCCAACAAACCAGATTTTCTTCCACACATGCAGATCAGTCATGCAAAACACATGCATTTGAATTAGTATTGAAACATTTTAAACACTGTAAATTCATTTCAGGCCCTGTTTCAAACCAAATCCCACATATATGCACCTCAACACAAGACACGTACCTGGGAGACACAATCTTGAAATGCTAGGAAAAATTCATAGGACTGAAGATTTTGCTGTCTGAAACTGAAAATTTTGTGCTTCGTGGAACTTTGTATCAAGCAACCACCAGTATTTCTGGGAATGCTAAAAGACCCTTAAGTAAACTAAAGTCTAGTTTAGCTTGATTCCGCCAGAATTAAAAACAGTGGCTCTCAAAGGGGCTGAATTCCTTCCATGCTTGGGGGAAACCCAAACTATCTGCAAGATTGATAAAGAATATTTTCAACCCATTTTTTATTTTATGAAAGCTAAGATTCCTCAAAGGCATATCCATATCCATGAAGAAGTAAAGGGATTTAAAGCAATTTGTAATTCAGCTGAAGTAGGAACTACCTTCAATCCCTACAGTATCCTGGCCAATTAATGAAGTATTTATTTTACATCTTTTTCTTCCAAGTCTTTGACATTGTTTGACAATATTCTTTATACAGACTTATTTCCCCAAACAATAGTCATTCTGTGAAGAATAATTATACCTTCATTACACAGCACTGTACATGGCCAGATAAAAACAATAGTTCACAGTTTAAAATTCTTGTCATTTACCTCATGTAGTCCCTGAAACATGGGTTTGCAGTTTGTCAATTTAATAATGTGGGGATATCACAAGTAAAAAAAATAAATAAAAAACTGTAGACAGTAAGTAGTAATATTTTGGTAAAATGAATGACATTTAAAGAGTGATTTTAGAGAAGAAGTCTGCATTTGTGGTCTGGAAGGGGAGGTGTTCACTTCGCTGGGATGGAGGGGGAGATCTTCACCTCTCAACATAGGTCTGCTGTATTTTGAATTCATATGTCGGATGAAGGATTGTACTCAATGTATATTTTTATATAAGCTATGAGAAAACTACTTATCCTAGCATTTTAGCAGAGTTTACTTTAAAATATCAAGTCACACTTTCTTAATTAAAGGCACCATTGTTATTTGGAATTATTTCTAAGACATCTTTGAAGGCTTACTGTTTAGAAGTATGAAAGGAAATTTAATATTAAGACAAGTAGAATCACTAGACAGAAATCAATTATTGGAGAGCATAACATGACTCTGAAGCTCTTGTTTTGTAATAGTTTTTCAGTAATAAAATTTTGCCATGGAAACATTTTAGATTTTAATAAAGTTGAGAAATGGATGTATTCTGTTTGCTAGAGGGATACTAACCTTGGTAATTGTGATGTGGAAGAAATTTGAACATACATAACCATAAAATGCAATTCAGAAGGGAAATATGTCTGATATTCTGACTAAACATTTCAAACTAAAAAAAGAAATAAATTTAGAATCAAAGTGAAACTACAAGAAAGCAAAATGGATTCATTACAGAACTTGAATTACGCAGATGTAAGCTCTATACGAGTCTCCACACCTCGATAAAAAGAGATACTTTTGCAAAATGAGAGACTGACAATGTTGACAGGTGAAAATAAAAAACCAAACCAAACTATAGGACAATAAAGGAGTGATCAGGAAGAGAGTTCTCTCTGAACAGAGAACTCACACATCATCTTCTGAAAATATGGTTTACACATTCTGAAATATTTTTTAAGGTTTTCTGTCTATATAACATATTTATTTTTGAAATTTAAGGCTGATTTTCATGCATTTTTATTTTTTTCTCATATTAAATACAGTGAAATAGCCTTTTACATCTTGTCTCTCCTTGAATCTGTCTGAATCCAAATTGTTAAGTGATATAGATTATACACTCTTACCTCTACATTTTTAAAGGAAAGTGAAAACTATGCAATATTTTTATATTTTTGCTATGGTTGATCTATTAGGGTGATGTATTTCCAAAATTAAAAAAAAAAATAGAAAATGTTTTCATATGTATTCTTCTCCTAAGTACTGATACTATATTAAAAAAAAAAATTAGGACTGTTATGAAAATGTGGTCCTAGTCTGTTCTGACTCAATTATTTAGTCTGATTTTTTATTTTAAGAGTAATCTAATTTTATAATGAAAACAAATATTCAAAATGGGACTGGAATTCCCTTGCAAGGAATCTAAATGAGACTGTAATTTCTTTGCAAGGAATCAAACCAGAATATGATAAACAAAGTGGTTTTTAATGCCTCTTGAGTTAGGCCAAATACTCCTATAAACCCTTAGATTTCCATTGCACAAGACTTATTTAGCTCTTAATTATTTAGAATAGAGGGACTCTAGTTATTTTCAATAAAGAAACTTTGGTGTATAAAATGAAAAATAAATAAATATACTGTACTAACTGTGATCCTGCAAAGTTCACAAGTGCAATTTAGGATTCCAAATCCAAACTGATATTCTGAAAAGTGTTATGCAAATGCTATTAAACTGACTGGTTGTTTTGGCTACCCAAATTTTCCATTCCAGGTATATTGGTACAAGAATTTGCATTTTCAGTTACCCTGACACTTCAAGTTTATGGTCCAATATATCCTAATTTTAATTCTGCTGCAATGATTGGAGTTTAACTCACAGTTGCCCAGGCAAGACCTAACAGTCAGGTTTTTTGGAATCGTTGCTAAATCATCTGCAAATATGCGCTATTAGCCATAGGAAGAACAAGTGATGATATGAAAACATTAGTGATCAAAGCATTCTTTCAGGATACATGAAGGATGTCCTTTTTCCCATGCTTCTGCCACAGATAATTTAATTTTCTGAGTGCAGTCAAAGAATCACAAAATTAGAATATCAGAAGATGGCAGAATGATTGACCTTGGAAGTTCAAGCAGGTTTAACTGGGCCAGGTTGCTCAGGACTATGGCCTGTTGCTTTCTGAATATCTTTACAGATGGAGATTCCACAGTGTCTCAGGACAGTCTATTACAATTGCTCAATTTCAAAGTAAAAGAAATATTTTTTCTGTGTTCAGATGGAATCTCATCCTTTATATTTTGTCCCTATTTCCTCTAGTCCTGTCAGTGGGCACTACTGAGAGAAGTCTTGATGCCATTTCTTCATTCCCTCCTGTCAGGTATTCATACACAATGATGAGATTCCCCTTGAGCCTTCTCTTCTCCAGACTAAAGAGTTCCAGCTCTCTCAGCCTCCCCTCATGTGCCCATCCCCTAAATGGTCTTAGTGGCCCTGTAATGTACAAGCTGCAGTAAGTCTATATCTTTCCTGTACTGGGGATCCCAGAACTGGACACAATACTTCTGATATGGCTTCACCAGTGCTGACTAGAGAGTGCAGGCGTTCCAGTTGTGGGTTTACCTGGGTCTGTATTGAAGGCACTTGAGATGTTAGTTCATGCTTGGACTCAAGTGTTTATTATTTCTTATCAGTGAAACAGTCTCACTACTGTGAGTTTGGCAACTTTTCATTAGAAGGGACAAAATGGCTAAAAATCTCTTGTTACAAGGTCTTTTAAGACTAAACTATCCAATTAAGAGCTGACACCTAGATTATTTTCCCTTTTAACCCAATAACTGATCCCAAAGAGCCCACAATGTGGACTTTTCTGCCCAATCACAAAATACCACCCAAACCCATGAAGAAGAAGGAAAATTTTTCACCAAGTGATACACCTACACTACTCTCTATAATCTATTTCACAATTTTGTGGATTCTAGTCCACCTTGAAGTCTAGGAAACTTTCTCCACGAATGAGAGTCAAAGTCAGTGCTCCCCTGGGGGTCAGGGCACCCCAGAGTAGACAGAGAAATATTCCTCTGGGTTTCCACAAGAGAGGAAGGATCACCACCCTTGACCTGCTGGGACACTTCTCCTACTGCAGGTTTGGGTGCCATTGTATTTCTGTGTGACAGGGACCTGTTGGTGGCTCTGGTTCAACGTGCTGTGCGCTAGAACCCCATTTCCTTTACTGCAAAGCTGCTTTCTGGATGTTTATGGGAGTTACATGGCTACAGAAAAATAGTTTATTTTTATATATATATATATATATGTATATATATGTGTGTGTGTGTGTGTGTGTGTGTGCATACGTGTATTTATATACATGTATGTATATACACATACATATATATAGATATATATACAGATAAAGTTACATGTATATTTATACAGCTGTATTTACCTAGTTTAAAGAGACATATTCCATTCAGATATATCAAATTTTCTTCAGTGCCAGATTTCTGCTTATCTTGACATAGTTGCCTTATTCCTATTGTGTTCTAAAGATATTTAGTCCTCTTAAAAGAAAAGCATGATTTCACTATGCTGGCAGTGAAAACCAAAGAGTATCACTTCCAATGGAGATGGGTTTTCATTTTACAAGGTGTGATATTTGACAAGGATTTTGTGTTAAATTATTGCTTCATCATAAGAGTAAGGGCTTTAAAAACACAGTAATATTTATAAATTAAGTACATTTATAGATCAAGTGTATTAGTCACAGCTGTCTACGTACAAAACCAAGGTCCTATCATGCTAGACAGGGAAGCGGGCTCTCATGCTGCAGAGAGTAGAGTATGCTTTCTTAACTGACTGTTTGGCTCAAGAGCTATTGTGAGCAGAAATGCTTCTAACTTCTCCACTCAATCACACAGAAGACAGCATGTGTTAAGCATGGCCAAGTCACTGAGGAGAAACATCATACTGCAGCTGAACTGTGAGCATGCAAAGTGCCAATCTGATGTCCAAGGATCAGACTTCTCTAAAATACAATCAACGTAGACATATAGGCATTTTTTGGTAGACAATCATAATATTCCCTGGTCTGACAATTCTGTCATTTGTTGACAAAGCTGTTTTTAATGTTATTTTACAAGGGGCTTTTTTTGTGAGGTTTTTTTCTCCTTTTGTAGTTTACACAGTAGATGTACAGACAAAAATGGAACCACAGAAATGTTTCTCACTCAAAGGCTTTTGAAGATCTAAATCTTCTCTGAGTCTTGTATAAATATACCTATTTCACTAGATGCTGGACTTCATGAGTCATTTTAGAATATTTGAAGTAAAATGTTCATTTGACTTAATCCTATCCCAGAAAAGTATTCCAGTATTTGTATGTTTGTTTCTTTGTCCTTTTCTTCTAGCACTAGTATAATTTCTCTGCCTGGTTTTTGCCATTCTCTTGGCTTTGACTTGTATGGCTTTATTTCGGGCATTTATTATCTCCCTAATTAAAGAATTAATGTATTTCAATACCAATATCGTGATGCAGCATTACAATGCATAGTTTAGTCCTGTAATTTTTAACTGTCAAAAGTATGTAAAAAATAAGATGGTCATGACAGGAAAGTGGTATAAATCATAATCAATTGCCTGTTATCCTGAACTGACTTCTTGTTGTGATGTTGATTTTTGAGTGTGTTTCATAGCACCATATGCAGATTTAGGAAAGAACCATGCATTTCCTTTCTGTCTTTCTGAGTCTTGTATTTTGTGCAATAGTGCCACAAAATTAAGGATGACAGTAGAGAAAACACTTAAGATCCATCACTGATCCAGTACATTCAGGCAATTCATACAATCAATCTTTATGCATCTATGTTTAAGAACAAATCTGTCCTTTATTGGTTCACAAAATCTGTGAATATCACGTGTAGAAATGTAGGTATTGGCCATAAAGGTTAGAAAAAAGTGTATTTATATATATTTGAGGAGCAGTGCACAACTAAAATAATGTAGAAACTAAATGTGTGTGTGTTGTTGCCTGTGTATGTTTGAAAAAGGAGAGACACTCTAAGGAGTACGACTTCTCTGCAAGCATTTTGAACAGCTCAAAGACAGAGTGTACTTTTTAATGCACTAAGATGAGCCACTCAAAATAAATCTATATGGGTGCTCAGGCCCAATTCTATGCCTAGTCAGGTCAATGAGAATTTAGCCAAAAATTTCAAAGAGATTTGGACTGAGCCCAGAACCAGATTAAGAACATAAATGTTGCAAAAGTATTCCTGATTTTTTTAAAAAGTATCCAAGTGCAGTTCATTCAGTGTGACCCCAAAAAACTTAGTGCAGAATCAAAAAAATGAGCTGTATAATTTGATGCCAAATTAATCCACCTGGACCAATTAACCCAGAAAAGGCTTCCAGACTCAGCAATATAATATCAACAGAAATAAAATCATAAAGGAGAAAAAAGTTGAGTGAAGAAAACTTCTTAGGAAAATCAGAGGAGAATTAGGAATTATTATAAAAAAGCCTGAGATCAAAGATCTTGCAAATAAGTTTTCATCAGGGTTCAAGAGAATACAAATTATTTTATGATACTCATAATTCACTGATGTACTGGAAAAAAGTTGGCAAAATACTGTAACTCTATTGAAATCTTTGCTCTTTTTTTTTTTTTTTTAATTTTGGTTTTGAAGAGGGGAGGAAGAATAATTTCTGCTAAATTTTCTGGTATTTTAATTGGCTAAAAGTAACTGGAACGCTTGTATCTCTGAGCAGCTGCAATTCTACTAAAGCACAGTAACCAAAATATTTGATTACTGGAACAAGAACTGTACATTTATACAAGTGCGGGCTTCTGTTACTTGCTGGAATCCCATTTCCTTTCATTTTTTAGCTATTGAAATTATGACAAAATATAAACATGGAAAATTAGTAACTCTTGCATTTTCCTTGAAGAAACTTGAAACTTATTTAAATTCTTATATTAGTAAAAACAGCATCTGAGGTAGTTGATAAATTATCCACTAGAGCCCAAGTTGTGTGAAGAGAAGCAGAACAAATACAGGCCAAATTATCTTGACCAGTTATGAAGCGCTACCTGGCAGCATGTGTGACAATTGAAGGAAACAGTTCTAAGTTCATGCTGCATAACTGCTAATGCATAAACTGAATGGTGACTTAAAATCTCTTTTTTTTTTTTCTGATACCCTTTTCCTTGCTCACTTTTTTTTTCTCTCTCATTTTCTTATCTTTCCAAAAAGTATACTCTAGATTTTCCATTTTTAGTCTCAGCAACCTCGCACTTAGTGTTGTTCACCCTGCTGGCAATGTCTATTCCTCTTGCTTAAAAGAAGATAATAATGTAAATAACTTAAAATGTATTCCATCTTAAAGGTAAAATATGTAAATATTCCAGATCCTTATGAGCTGGAATAGAAATTGAAGCTTAGACTATAGAATCTTAATACACATCTATCACAACAGCATTGCTAGTATAAGTAGTGCTTTCATGAGTATAGAGGACAAATACAGGCCATTAATGTCTTCAGAAATTCATACCTGTGCATTTTTAACTCAAATTATAAAATTGGTGATTTGTATTTGGACTAGTTTCAGAAGTGTTTTTTAAAGGAAAATAACTGTAAAAATTAATTTTATTTTATATGTATTTGAGTGTACATTATACATAGTTGTATTGAATTTTTTTAAATTGAAATAGCATTTCATATGAAAGAAAGCAGAACTTATTACTGTCTTTTCCCAGGCTCATTATAATCCTAGTTATAATGGTATCATCCACACAAAGAATTAATGTGGCTAAATCTGCATTTCATCAAGATTTTCAAGTGCACTAATTTGCATGATGCAAGAATAGTAACCATAATCTCCTTTCCTCAGGCAGATTCATCAATATTTGGGACTTTGTAAGTGAACCTAAAAAAGAACAAGGCAGAATAAAGGAGACAAACAGTTCTACTGTAATTCAATCTTAATAAGAAATTGTCAATTCTTAATAAAGTCTTTTCCAGTCTACTTTCTATGTCTGTGGAGCATGCTAGAAGTTAGAATTGTATTTTCAATGATTTGTTCCAGTATGTTTCCTTTAATAGAAATTAAATAATAATTCAGTATCCAATGTTCGTAGCAAATATTCAGTGACAGATAACAGATAGCTTCATGCTGAAGGATGGAAGGATCTAGAACTAGATGACTGAATGTGTAACTCATGATGGAAGTCATTATAGATTTTTGTAATACAGTGAGCTTGATTACATCTCATAGTTCATGGATGTAGTTATAAGAAAGAAAGAAATTCATATGTAATAGCTTTTGAGAAGACTTGAAGCTGTCCATTTCACAGCATGTTTGTAATTGAGATTTAATTAGGTCTGGTTCTGCTGAAATTTCACTCAGAACCAGTAGACACCAAAATGGAGTTTGGTGCAATTCAGCATTTTGGTTTGAAGTCTGCAGCATCTTTGGCACAGTTTTCATAAATAAACTAAGCATTGTTTCATTGAGGATATTTATATAGTATCACTGCTCTTGGGGGTCGTATAAAATATTTTAAAATCTTGTCTAAGTGCTTCACCCTAGGACATTTTATGGAACTTTTAATGTAACATGTAATTATAATCCATTGCAGAGAACTTTACAGGGGAATTGAGGAGACTTTGTTCTCTGACACTTAAAATCCTCATGAGTTTTAAAAGTGTGCTGCCTGGTCATTCAGCCAGTATTTTATGCCTTTTTTTCCCTGATGACTTGCATTAAATATTATACGGAAAAGAAAGAGCACATAAAGGAAATTAAAAATTCTTCTTTATTACTTTTACTCAAGACTTCTAGATGCTTATCTATAATTATTTGGGCCACATTAATCAGAGGATGTGATTTTTTTATTGTTTTTATCTGAAAAAATACTCATATAAAATTAGAAGTATTCAATTAATTACAAAATAGAGAGCTGTAGGTAAAACATAAAAAATATTATTAGGAAATATTTGTAACTGTTTCATTCTAATTACTAGAAGTATTTAAAATTCCAATTTTATTTCATACGCTTTGAATAATTTTTTTGATAAAGCTATAAATAAGAAAATGGGACTATTTTGATCTAAGAATAACCTTTTGAATTGTATACTTTTAAAGGAATTTGTTGACTTAGCTCTGAGACCAAGCTCTCCTTTCTTTGACATGTCTCTGTAGAACATTTTAATACAGAATAATATTGCTTCTGTGTAAAAGACCCCCCCCCCCCATCCTAATTGTTTGAAGTTTGCATGGTTTTCTTTGGTATTTCTTTGTTTTTTAGTTTCTCGAACTGCATTATGCTTTCTAGGTGTTATGAAAACTCTAATTAGATGTTGTTTTAAGTCTATAAATTTTTTGCTTTTGAGAATAAAACTGTTAGGTCACAGAATTGTCTCATGCTCTGTTTTTCCCAATCTTGGGATGACATTTCTACAAAATTTATTTTCCAGACTCATAAGAATGTGTTGTTAGAAACCAATACTTCTTGGTACACAGTACACATCTGGAAAGTGTAGTTCTCAAAGTGGCATTGACACTAAACAGAAAAGATGAAATTGGAAGAATTTCACATCATTCTGGTCTATTCAACTTTTCAATACTGTTCCAGAAGATTGTGCACACTTTTACTTTGCAACTAAAAATCAAATTTACATATTTTAAAGCACATTTCTGCATGTGTAACAAAACCTGTGCAACATATCAGACCCTTTGCGTTACATGAATTTTAAAAAACCAAACCAGTAAAATAATACTATTCTGTTGACTCAAGAGGAGATATAGGGCTAGATGAAGTGGGGAGAAAGTAGTTAATATGCTTTAGAAGGTGCAGTCATAGAACAGTGTGTGATCTACTCAAAATATTTTTTTTGCTGGCCACAGGTCTCTTCCTTGAAAAAATACAATAAGCAATCTGAACACAGCATACATTAGGCAAGCACAGAACAAATATGACTTTGATTTCATTTTATTTTAATAGAACCTGAAGATTATTTGAAGAATGTTCTGAGGGCTCATTGCTTTTCAAAAAGATGAGAAATTTACTTAACAGAGAAATTTTCTTTGTTCAACATCTGAGAGCAACATTTTGAGTATATTTAGGTGAAAATTGGATTTTTAAACCTAAAACCAATTAACTTGCAACTTGTTATAGAAATGAAACCATCTCTATGAAAATATAAGTCCTACTTGATCTTCCTAACTATCTTTTGCAGATGCATAAAAATGTAGTCCACAGACTGTTCAATGCTCACAAAAATTAATTGCCAAACACAGCAGTCCTTCAACTACTTGAGGTTCACAAATAATTCACTTAATTTATACAAAATTATTGGAATATAATCCCAATATTACCGGGTTGAACGTGCCTGGGCTTGTCTGGCCCTCGCTGCCTGACCAAAGGCGGCAGCCATGGTGGTACACCCCAGAGATACCTTTGGTTAGTTGTATGCAGCAGTTAGGCTCTTGGAACAAGTCCAGGCAACAGAACTCAGGCTGGATCTCTGATGAAGAAGTTTTTGCGAGGCAAAGAGGAAAAAAGGAGATGGATCCGGCTAGGGGATCATAATCCAGAGTTTATTCCTGGGCACGCAGGCCTCTGAATGTTGCGACAACCCCGACCGGATCCCGACCGCATGGTCCTGTGTCTTTTTAAGCTCAGGGCAAGGGGGAGGGGAAGGGGTAGGTGAGCTACCAACCAGGTAGCGGGGGGGGAGCTCAGGAGACAAATGACACCTGGATGACCCAATTGTTCCCAGGGCTGAGAGGCATCTTTTGAACTTCACCTATCAGACGATGGCCTTGCTGACCTTCTGAGATTGATGGACAGCTCTCAGCAGGAGGCGGAGAGGGGACGGGGGAAGTGGGAGGAAGTGGGAAAGCCAAGACAGGACACTGCTTCACACTGTAACACAAAATCAATATGAAACACTAATTCAAAAGTGCCTTCTGAAAGTATTTTTTGAAAGACTTTCCTCTGGAGGCAAAATGGAGAAAAATGGTATCTCAGGAGAAGACAAGGAGTTACTGATCTTATATTAGCTGATAACACAAATGAAACTTTGTCTCATACGTAAGACAACCATCTAGCTAAGGATAGGTTTGGGCTGTGATCTTTCTCTAACAACTGTTTTGAACAGTTGTAATAGTTATAAGTTACAGGAAGGTTCAGAAGAAGGATTGCTAACAGAGGAGTAACCAGAAAAGCCAGAAGAGCTATTCAGCTCAGCCCAATATAGACATCAAAGGGGAGATTCATTTATCCATTAGTGTTTATGATCATATTAGTCATTGTGAAACCTCAAACACCCACTCTGGAAGTATTTGGTTCTCAGAGGTCTAAGTCCAGAGTCATGCACGCTGGCCTTCCACACATCCTGGTTACACTATGGCATGTGAAATTAAACCTCACAACTGTTAGAATATAACCTCATCAGTTCCTAAAGCTCATTTGAATATAAGGGAGGTTTGGAAATCTAGACCTCCTTGTAGATATTACCTCAAGATTCTGAATCTAAAAATGACACACTCTCTGTTGCTCAGTTAGTACAAGATCCAGTTCTTAAACTTAGGAATCTTATGAAATTTTAGGTTCCATGGAGTAAGCTTGTTCCATTCCAGTTAACATTCCAGAAAGAAACATACATCATGTATCACCTACAATATAACCCACAAGATGAATTCACAAATGGAAGGTTCTGTTTAACTAATTTGGTATCCTTCTATGATAAAGTCACACAGCCATTGGGTGAAGTGGAGATAACAAAATCATAGAATACCCTGAATTGGAAGGGACCCACAAGGATCACTGAAGTCCAGCTTCTGGCTTTGTATGTGACCACCCCAAGAGTCACACCATGTGCCCAAGAGTGTTGTCCAAGCACTCTGTGAACTCTGTCAGACTTGATGCTGTGACCACTTTCTTGGGGATTCAGTTTCAGTGCTCAACCAGCCTCTGGGTGAAGAACCTTTTCAAAAACCTAAGACAAACCCCTCCCGGCTCAGTCTCAGAGATTACCTTTCTGCAAGAGATACTGCAGGAAACAATATTCACACTAGATTGTTCATGCAATATTCATCAGACTGTGTCTCTCTCTCTACTCGCAATATTTTATATCTGCTTTTTAAAATTGCATACAATATGTAGAGAAATAGCTATTTGGTAGCATCTAGTAGCACAATCAGGCTAGTTTTCTTTGGGCAAAATTAAATGTCACTGTACTACAAGCTGGAGCATAACTTATCCGTGTATTTCTTCAAAACAATAAGCTGTTAACAGCAATTGCTGCAAAGACTTAATAAGATATTACAGACTTTCCACATTGTTGATTCTAAATATAGTAATTAGACACAATTACTATAAACTTGTAATAAAACTAGAAAGACATAGAGGCATTTAGGAAAATGCTGTAATTCAAGTAGAGAAAAAGCAGAAATAATCAACAAAGGTAAAATGTACAAAGAATATCCAGAGTTGGAAGGGACCCACAAGATTTCACTGAGTCACTGAGTCACTGAGCCAGAACACATTTAACAGAAAAAGATTAATTTTTTTTAAAAAATGCTCTTGTCATTATCATTTCACTTTATATACTGCAGGGTATTTTCACCTGGAGTCTTCCCTATTAAAGGCTGAAGAGGTAGAACTTGCCTGCTTTTCCACTTTGCTTTTTAGTTCCAGTTTAGTGATCTTAAAGCCATTTCCTACTTTCCTTCATTTGTGGTCTATTTCACCAGTTATGTATTTTTTTTCTTTGTGACAGTCCACTATGAATTAGTAGCTAAAGAATCTTGATAAGCTCAATATCATACCTCAGTATCAAGAGTTTGCTTCTTTCTGTCTGATAAATCCCTTGTACACATTTTACCTCTTCCAAGACCTATTTATACAGTGTTCAGCTGCTGATGCGAATTTCTAATTTTGTTTTTCCAATAGCTCTGTGGCCAAGGTGTTCTTCATTCTTAAATTTTTACCATGATTTTAAACAATTATGTTATTAATACTGTAAAAAGTCATAGAAGGAAGAATTCCAGTTATCTTTGAATTAAGCCAGAGAAGGGAGAATACACAAACTCATTTTCATACTGCTCCTAGCCACAACTTTGTTAAATGATAAAACTCACCCCTCACCATACATTATTTTTTATTGCTAGTGCAAAGCAATGTTTATCTAATATTCTTCTTATCATTATGACTGTTCCATATGTAATTTGCATAGGTAATTCCAAAATGAAAAACAGTGCATCTGATGGTGATTACACTTAACATTCTTTTAGTTAAATTATAGTTAAATTATTTTAATTTACATTATAGTTAAAGCATTTTAATTTACTTTATGATAACTTTTAAGACATTTTATGTTGCACATTTACATGTAAACACCTGAAAATATTAACACAGTTATGCCAATAGATAGAATAATATTTCCTGAAGGTCAAGGTGAAACAATAACTTCTTTGAATCAAATGAATGCATTTCAAGCAGTCATAATCATGATTCTTTGTACTGTAAGTAACTAGAATGGTTGACTGATGTATCTGATAAAGTCTGACGTATTTCTGGTTAGGGAACAGCAAAAAAAACCACAGTAGAAATTTCATGATTCACTGCACACTGACATAACCATCTGCAGAAAGATATAATAGCTGGGTTATATTCTGGATGAGCACCTATATCCCACCTGGGACCTTTGTTGAATTATCTTTTTTCAGTGGTTAGGGAGAAATTGTAATCTCCTGGTGATGTTCTTTTGAAATAGATTTGGCATCAAGAAAAGCCATAGGTAAAGGTGTGAGGTTGGAGAAAAAAAATATTTTCCTCTCAACCTATACTTTTCAGATAAATATGCAAGCAATATTTTTTGGGTTTAAGTCTTCATTAAATTAGTTATCATATTAGTAAAGCAAGTATTATGAATTCTTAGTTGGACAAAATAAATCCAAAGTTTTTCAGACCAGATCCGTAGTGGCCTAGATTAGGTAAATTCCAATGTGAGTGTACTGATTCTATGACTTTTTAAAATTATGTCCCATGTGAATATTTATTTAAATAATGGTTTTATTTACATTATCATGTATGTTGTGGTCCTGATGATCTGTAGTGGCAAAAGTCTTCATGTCTAGAGCTGGTTTTGGGTTTAGCTTCAAACATAACAGGGCAATGTCAAGTCATAGTGCTAAAAATAGATAATACCAGAGATGCAGATCCAGAATACCTTCCTATAGATTTAACTGTATCTGTGAAAGATTTTAATCTCATCTGTATCATATGAACCTGTATGCCATTGACTTTATCTGAGTCAAATAACCTTAGGAAACCCCACTAGGAATGCTAGATTAATTTAATAAAGAAAAGACAGATAAATATTTTTTTAATATCTGACAATACCAGCACTTTACCTTCCCAGTCAGCTAGATAATAAGGCAAATTTCCCTACTTCCACTTTGAGATCTCCAGGATTTGACTAAGGAGTGGGAAGAATAGGTTCATGCCTAATGCTATACTTTCTGTGGTTGTAACAATACAATAGTCTTCCCTTTGCTAAAAATCAAAGGCCTTGTAATTGCAAAAATTTAAACTTTCATTCAAGTATAATATTAAAACTACCTGCAAACTGTGTTTTGAAGCTGCTTTTGAAAGTTGTAGACAGATCAAGATATTTGAATTCTGAATCTGTAGAGGTAGAATACAGTTCTAAAGAGATCAGCAAATAACTATTTGGTCTTATTGAGTCTAGGGTTTTCTACTCTTTTTATTGGTTGGTGATGGAGAGTGAATTCCTCTTTAGTAGGGCTGCAGGTTTCCCTTTGATTTATGGGTATGCAGCCTTAAGGATCACAGTCTACCAAGTGAGTCATACTTACATTAATTTGATAAATTCATCTTATCAATAATGTTTTTTTCTGATTATTTTAAAATTTATTCCATTTTAAGATGTAAAAATGTTTTATTTAATGCATGCTAATTTATTTTTGTTATTTTTAATAAACTTTAGAACTACTGCTTCCATCTGCCTTGGGTGCACATTTAGTTGCCCGCCTAATTTGTAGTTATATCACTTAATCTGGCTCTGCCTACCTCCCAAGCTGCCCTAAAGCATGAGTCTTCTGGACCTATTCTATTCAGGATTTCTGAAAAAAAAACTTAGGACGATACTTCACTTGGAGTTGCAGAGTTACTTATTCTTGCACAGGAATAATAATTAAAACATTGAATATATTTCTACAATAGGCTTCTTGTGTAGCAAATTAAATTAGCAAAAGTTGACTGTATGCAAACGAGAATTTGAGTGATAAGTATGTTCTCATGGAACAGTTTCTGCAGAATATAACATGGATATGTCAATTGTATGGATTTCTATTTTTATAATTCAAGATAATTTTATTAAGAAAATATGATGTGAAATATTTCAATCTTACTAAAGTAACGAATTTTCAAAAATATAAAGGAATTTAGGTGGAACAAGATTTGGAATATTGTTTTTAGCATAGCAGAACTGGCAAGTATACAAATGACTGAGATACAAGCATACATCATTTTCTGCTATCAAATGCAAAACAAAAAAATATTCTCTTTCAATATGGCAAACAGAGTGTTTCTCTATGATATAAAAGTATTCTTCTGATCTAGGATGATGCCATAGGGAAGCATTAGAAGTCCTAAAGCAAAAAGAAATATGCACTTTAAAACTTAATGCTTTTAAAACACGTCAATGCATTCAAGCCACCCAGATCTACAGTCACTTTTTGCCTCTAATCATAGAGGTCTTTACTATGTTCTGTTACCTTGGTCTTCATTAGTGCCACCAAAAACCTTAAAAGACTTTTGGATAGGATTATTACAGAAATTGAACCTTAATTGGAACTTAATCTCTATAATTATGCATAATTACCCATGTTTATTACTCCTACGATGAGCACACATTTTTCTTTAGCTGTAAGGCAAAATGAATTAAAGGTTCTAGAAGCACTGGGTAATATGATTTGTATTCACTTCACTGACTTTATTAGCCTGCATGGTTTTAAAATTCAATTAAAAATGTATTTTCAGTCTTTGGCCTTTGACTTTGGTAAGGCACATGAATTGAAAAAAGTACAAGTCTTGATGGCAAGTGACAGTGGTTCATTTCTTTTATTTCTTGATACATGGGCCAAGAATGATGTAGTGCTGTCCTTTGTATGACTTCTTTCCACTCTGAAATCCACAGATGAACCGGTGTACAAACACAAGGGAAAAGAAGGGCACATTTAATCCAGTCGTATTATTTTTCAAAGATAAGTATGATTAAATCAGACTCTCTTAGCCTCAGACTTTCCTTGAGTCTATTTAAACTACAAGTCATGTTGGTTGTCACCCCAGGGAGCAGATTTGTGATAACATGGCACAGTCATTTGTAAAACTACTCTTCATAAGTAATGCAGCTTGCTTGGAAGAGTTTCACCATTTGTAAAGAAACAGCCACATGCCATGGGTTCTTTTTGTGCATATTAATTTTTCTGAGCTCAATCTTTTAAAATTTGATAGCTGTGCCAGCAATATTTATAGTCAGTAGCCATTGCTGTCATCAATTTTGTGAAATCAGTTATGAGGTTATATCCATTTATTTTTATAGTCAGAACAGTAATTGCACCTACCTTGGTGTTACTTACAGATATCACAACCACTGGTGTCCCAGGGATAAGGAAACACTATGGCTGTGAGAAGTGCTTAAAATATATTGTTATTCTGATTTGGTGATAATCATTGTCTATGAGGAAAAACTAACATATGATCCCAACATTTTTGAATCAATTCAGTTTTTCTTGTTTATCAAGGAAATACTATGGACATTCCTTAAAACTAAATGAATGGCAGCAATAATAAAGGATACAGAGACAATGTTGTTTTCTTTTACATGTTCCTACCAAACCAGATTAACATTACCAAAATCAGATTACCATTAGAAATTCAGTCCTGATTTAGTGTATGTCGTGGTTTGAGAGGAAGTGAGTTTTTTGGGATGCTGTGGTCAAACCAATAGGTGTTTAGATTTGAATACTGGCACCTGGTGTGGCCACTGGTGACATGGATACACCTATGAGAACATGGGGGTTAAAAGCAGAGAACTCCCAGGAAATCTCTCTCTTGGATTCCGGTGGGGAAACAGGTCAGAGCTCCCCTGTCCAGCTGCCGGCTGGATGGGGGAGGGGAAGCCATGCAGCCAGGTGAGGTGAGCCAGGGCTCTGAGGATGGAAGGGTGGAGGAGCACCAAGAGGCATTGGGCAGCACCCCCACCACCCCCCACCACCTCTTGAGGGGAGAGAGAGAGAGAGAGAGAGACAGAGAGAGAGAGGGGCAGGGGGGAGGGGGGCGAGAAGGTTCCTGGCAGGGCAGCCATGGGAGTTCTGGATGGGCAGAGACTGAGATTTTTAACCCTTTTCTTGCATGATGGAAACCTTACAAATGCTAATCCTCTGGGAGCTGAATGAGAAGAGAGATAAGAGATGAGATAAGAGGAAGTGGGCCACGAGAGAAGTGGAGAAGAATCTTAGGTGGGAGGAGGTGATGGAGTGGCCTTTGGCTGGACTTTTCTCGTATAGCCATGGGCGGAACCATTTTTTCCTGTGACACAGAGACTGCATTTAGGGAGGAGGCAATAGCTTGGAGCCAAGAGAGTGCAGGGATGTTATGGGAGCGCATGAACAGAGACAACAGATGAGGAGGGTGGTTGATGCCCTCGATCTTCAGTGGAGGAGATCTCTGTTCTTGAGACCCTTCAGCCCCAGGGGGTGAAATATGGGGGGCACAAGTGTCCTGAAAGTGAGAGGCTGTGCTCTTTTTGGAACTGTACAAGCACCCTTGAAAGGAAAACCCTAGAAGCAGCTCTGGTTCATGCACAGTGGTGAGAGCACTGGGCATGGAAGGAAGATGTCACAATGGCAAAGGATCTCCAGGCAGTGCCACGTGTGACAGGAAACACAAGATGTCTCAACTGTGTTTTCCAGGGGAGGCCTATGGCACAAGAGGAACTCCTCACCCCTTGATGAACTGAGAATTGATTATCTAAAGGGTGGAGATGGATGGAGAGTTGGTGATCTGAGGGATGGATGTATTGAAAATTTGGTGGAGGGGGGAGGAGGAGATGTTTTTTGGAAGGTTTTCATTGTTTCTGTGTGTTTCTTTTTACATATAGTTGTAAAGTGAATGAAGTTTTCTCTTTTTTATTTCTAAGTAGGAGCCTGTTTTGCTCTATTCCTGGTCACATCTCACAGCAGACACCAGGGAGAATGTATTTTCATGGGGGCACTGGCATTGTGCCAGTTTCAAACCATGACAGTGTATGCTATGGGTTATGATGAAAGATGACAGTAATGAAGCTGTAAATATGTTGTTTAATTTTTGGTCTATTTTCCTTTTTTTATGTTGTGGGAATGATCACCTGAATTTTCAGTATTGTATATTATCATTTGAAAATGAAAAATACAGATATGCAGCAAATTCAGGTAAAGAAGTTTGATATTGGTATTAATTACATCAGTTAGATGCTAAGATGTCACTAACCAGATTCCAGAGGGTAATTATATATATATATATGTATATATACATATATACGTGTGTGTATGCATTTGCATGTGTTTGTGTGTGTGTGTATCTCCGTGTGTGCACACTTTTAATTCTGTTATCTACTTGAATTTCTCAAATCTGGAAACAATGGAAAAAGAATGTATACATGATCAAAATTGTCAATTGTCTCTAAACTGGAGAATCACACTTCATCACATAGAAAGAACAACATACTAAAATTGTTAATTTGTATCTGAAGAAAAATAATCCCTGATTAATATTTCATCAATTACTATATCATCTAAATAAATATAATTTGAATAATATTGATGCCTATTTGTTCTCTTTCAATTCCTTTTCATGAAAAGGACATTTTTTTCATGAAAGAGAAGAATTCCTTGAAAATGAATTCCTTTTCAAGCTCCTAAATTAAAGGAAGGAATCATCTGAATTCAGCTATCTAAACATATCTGTGTGTCTTAAGTTTAAAACATATCAGTCGCCTTCAGGTTTTCGACTCCCTAATATGTAAAAGACACAGCCATCTCCAATATGAATGGCTTTCCAGTATTCCCTGTATCCCTATATTAGATCCAAGCATAATGGCCATGCTTCTCTTTCACCTGTATGCATTGCTATTCATCTGGAAAGTATCAGGCAGGTTTTTGTTGTAACCTTTTGTTACTATGATTCCATGCTTCTACTTAGTTCCAAGCTTAGTTTTGTATTTTACATTGTACAGTAATTAAACAAAAATGGGTACAATATTAGAAACAAAGAATAGAACAGTGGATGTTCGTTGTTTTTTTTTTTGCCTTGAACACCCTGATCAGTGTTCCTTGCTTTGTCTCTTTGGTTCAGTGACAGCTGAGTCCATCTTGAGGGTATTTCTCAAGGGGATGTTTAGTTCCTACATCCTTGCTGTCCTCTGGAAGAAGGAGAGAAATTATTTGCAAAGACTCACAGAAGATCTAGGCATAGCTAAATCTCTTTATATCTATTTAGTTCTGATGCCAAAGAAGATTTTGAGAATTATGCCCCAACAGATTCAGGCATCTTCTAAAAGTTTGAAAGTTTTGAATTATAATTTTGTAAACCTCAGCTTCACTTAATTCCTTTTCTTGGGACATTTTCATTACATTAGATATAGCATTAGATCTGTACCTAGGACTGAGAAAATGATTTGACAATCCATCATTTAATAAATAGTTTTGTCATTTTCAGTGTGTGAAAGCATCATTAATATTTTTTATTTAAAAAATGAGCTACTATATATTATTCAACAAGGACATTGCATATAAATAACCATCTTGGCAAAAGAATCACTTGTTCAGTTTATTATCAACACGCAATTGAGGCCATTAGTAAAATTTGTAGTATACATGGTTATATGCATCAGGTCAGTTCATTAATAGGAAGGGTACAGTACTGGTTGCAAGAAGGTCTAAAGAGATTGCTCTGAAACTTATTTGAAAAGATACTGAAATATAAAAAAACAAATTAAAACAAAAGACAAAACCCAGACAAACAAACAAGTACAAAACCTCTAACAATTCCTCTAATAATTTTTTAAAACACTAGCTTAACCTCTGTTAGCTCGCCTAACGGATACTAACTGCACTAACAGAAACAGTATAAAGAAAGGAAGTATGATCAAGATAAACAAAAAAAGAAAAGGTTAGGCAAAACTAAATGTCTCCAGCACCATATATATATATATATATATATATCTATCTAAACTCTATAAGATGGCACTCCTCCACTGCAAGTTTGTTTTGTTTCACATTTGCAACATACACTAAACTTGTATTCAAGTTTTCAGTATGTAGGAAGGGGTAAAAAATCTGATACTTACACTAGAATATAGCAGAATACTAGTAATAATGATACTATACAGCTTTGACTATATGAACATAATGATGACTTTTCCTCTTAGGAATAAAAAAATCTTCAAATAACAAAGACATAGAGAAGTAATGAATATATTGAAAATTCCTCCAATATAGTAGAATGACAAACAATCAAATTGATACAGCATTTAAGGCCCAAATCCAAGCGAATTAGGAAAACCAAGTGAGATTTAAACAGATTTTCAATTTAATTATTTTTATTACATTTTTTATTAACCACTCCTCATTATCCCTTACTCAGATTTATGAGGTTTGAAACTTATTTAAGCTTTCAGTAGCTGTCAATTCTATGAACTGTGATTTCAAGTGATTTCATAAAGTCTTTCTTAAACATTTTTAGTGGGATGCATTTGACAGATATTTCCTCCCCATGGTTCTTTTTCTCTTTTACAATGATGGATTTATTTAAAAAAGAAATTATCTCTTAAATAGCAGGGTAATATATTGGACAGCTTCATAAATGAGAAACCTTATTTCATTATTTGTATATGTCTTAGGGAAATTAGCCTCAGAATTAGAATAAATCTAACAGTAATCTACAGTATCCATGTAAGATTGCCAAAAAATCTTTTATATAAACTATGCAGTGTTCGTATTTCAAAAATGATTTATGTAAAAGGAGTGGTGGAATATCCTTCAGTAATACCTTTTGAGTAAAAATGTAATAAATCGTTTGTTTAAAGTACCTTAGTAATTAGCTCACAGTTTTTCTTAAATTTACATGAGACCTTATATAAACAAGAAGTTGTTATATCTCAGCACATTACAAAATTATTTTTAATTGCTGATATAACTGAAACAAACAAATCAGACAGGTTTCACAGTATCCAACTTTCCAGTCATCATTATTTTCTCTCAGTAGCTTTAAACAAGTTAACATACTGAAATTATTGAAGTTATATAAATTTACATACAAGTCCATTTTAGCTGTCTGACAGCAGTTCACAGGTGTAAGGAAGGTAAATAGTTCGTCTAATTACTGATAATTAATGCAAATGTTTTCACAATGCTATTGGTTAGGTTTGTGTCATTTTAATCAAAAGACATGAATGGAAAGTTTTTATTATTTTCAATAATGTTGTTAAACTCAAGAAGTATAACTATTACATTGCTATCGTGGGGTGCATATTAGGACTGGCAAAAACACATTTCTGTATGCTAAGACTGAAATTTTAGAGCATATCAGCAAAAGCAATAAAACCTATGTCTGTCTTTTCATGCCTTAAGTATTATAATGTGGATATAAATAGTGAAATGAAACATATTTTCATCTCTTTAATTTTCATTTTACATGTATCTGATGCAATTAATGTACTAAATAGACTAAAAGTTTTCAAGATTTTCATTTAGGAAAATAATTAGATGGTGAAAGATTGCAAGACACTCTCAATGTACTCATGCTTAGAAAGCAGACAGGCTTTGTAAGTTTGTGCGATTGCTGACTTCTTCTTCCTTAGTTTTCCTTAGATACCAGTTCCACATTAGTAAAAGATGGTAAAAATTTTCTGAAACATTCTAACTTAGTTAATTTCTAGTCTTCAGAAAGTTGTTTTTATTTGTGTATTTTACTGAAACAGCTTGCAGGATATCTGTGATTGAGCAGCAATAAATGATTATTTTGTATTATTAGTAGCTGCATATGCTGTTAGCTGTCATATGCCACAAAAGGAAAATTGATCCAGCGCCAGTCTGAAAGGGACCTAGGGATTGACAGCAGGCTGAACATGAGCCAGCAGTGTGCCCAGATCTCCAAGAAGGCCAGTGGCATCCTGGCCTGTATCACCAATAGTGTCACCAGCAGAACCAGAGTTATCCCATTGTACTTGGCACTTGTGAGGCTGCACCTCAAATCCTGTGTCTAGTTCTGGGCCCTCCAATTTAAGAAGGACATTAAAGTGCTGGAGCATGTCTAGAGAAGGGCAACAATATTGAAACACAAATTCTCTGAGGAGCATCTGAAGAAACTGGGGGTGTTTAATTTGGAGAGGAGTTTCATGGGGGGTGTTATCACTCTACAACCACCTGAAAGGAGGCTGTTGCCTCGTGGGGATTGGTGTCTTCTCACAGATAACCAGTGACAGGACAAGAGGACATAAGCTGCACCAGGGAGGTTTAGGTTGGACATTAGGAAGTGTTTCTTCACAGAAAAGGTGATTGGACATTGGAATGGGCTGCCCAGGGAGGTGGTGGAGTCACCGTCCCTGGAGGTGTTTAAGAAAAGTCAGGATGTGGCACTTAGTGCTGTGGTGTAGTTGACAAGGTGGTGTTAGAACATGGGTTGATGATCTTAAAGATCTCTTTCAACCTAGTTCATTCTGGGATTCTGTTAAAGCATCGTTGTACTGTATACTGCACAGTAAGGGAAACAATTCTTCTTGCTTGTTTCTAACTTCAGGATTCCTGCAAATGGAACAAAAAAATTCTCATGAAGAAAATTAGAAGACAATTTTTGTCAGGGTATTCCTGAGTAAAGGTTATCTTTCAAGTTATCAGGTTTTCAAATTAGTGTATCTGCACATATTTTTAAGTTTACTTAAACAACTCAATTCCTTTCTTCCCAAAGATCAGATCACAAGGAAAGCTATGCCACCTTTTAATGGAAATAGGAACTCTGAATTTCATTCTAAAATCTTTCTTTGTTTTGCCACTGAGTTGTGTGCTTTCTACTGCTACTAAAATTTCAAAGCGAGAAAACATTCATGCTCATATTTCAATAATCTCAGCTAATTTTAGACATCTGCAATATAAATCTTAGTAGCAAGATTATAATGACATATATTAGGCTGGTGGCATTTAAGGTGAATTACCTAAAACATAGGTGCTAAGTAGTCATCTACTTTACATTGAAAACAGTTGAGTCTTCAAATTCACTTCAGTTTCCCCCAAAAGAATGACTCAGAAAACAGCACAGAAATTTACAGAAAAATAAGGATACAAAAATTATACTTCGGCAATGTTGTGACTTCATTGTTAGTTTGGCACAGTTTTGGACTACTACAAGTAAGAATATCAAATATTTCATCAAATATTGAAAAAAAACCCTCAGATATTCTCAAAGGTCATCTATTTATAAAGTAATTCAGTTGAAGAGGAATAATGATGTTCATTGTAATAATGTCTACTCAACAAAAAGATATAACAGCTTCTGTCTCTCAGTAATATTTTTACAGTCTTTCTCAGGAGAGGTAGAAAATTACTAGTAATTATATACATAAAAACATTTCCTCTGGATGCTATTAAAAGTCTACAGAGAAGTGGTATTAAGGGCTGTGTCTAAACAAGAAAATAGAAGTATTTAATAGGATAATAGGATAATAGTTAGGGTTGGGAGAGATCTAGCCCAACCTTCTGCTCAAAGTACGTTTACCTCTGAGGTCCAACTGACTAGTCCAGTTAGGTATAGAAAATTTCCAAAGCTGGAGACTGCATAGTCTCTGAGAGCTATGTGATCCATTTCCTGACAGTCCTTTTAGGAAAAAAAGTTTCTTCTTATACTTAGTCTGTCTGTTATTTGAACTTGTGCCTCTTGCACAGGGGGCTGACCTGGTGCGACATAATTGATAGCTGATAGCTAATTGATAGCTAAACAGCAGCAACACCCTAGGCCATTCCAATAAAACCTGCTGTTATCTGAGCCCTTCAAGCCCTATGCTGGATGCCAAAAAGGACTGCCATGGTTTAATGCCAGAGAGCAACTGAGCACCACAAAACCACTTTTTCAACATTCTCAACATATGGGAGAGAATCAGAAAAGTAAAACTGAGAAAAAGTGTGTGTTGAGATAAAGCCAGTTTAATAGATAAAACAAAGGCCATGCACAAAAGGGTAACAAAACTCACTCACCAGTTAGTGATATTAGGATAGGGGCTCACTCACCAGCTCTCATGAGCAGGCAGGTGTTCAGCCATTCCCAGAAAAGTAGAGCTTCATCATGTGGAATGGTGGCTTGGGAAGAAAAAATGCCAACACTTACGCTTCTTTCTTCTTCTCCCCTCAGCTTTGTATGATGCCATATGGTCTTGAATATGACTTTGATCACTTGGGCTGTGTCTGTCTGTCCTGGCTGTATCCCCTCTCAACTTCTTGTGCACACTCAGCTTCGTGGTGGCGTGGGGTGAAGGCAGAAAAGGCCTTGTCTTTGTGTAAGAACTGCTCAGCAGTAACAAAGAAATTCCTCTGTCAACCAACACTGCTTCCAACACAAATCCAAAAAATAGCCACATAACAGCTACTATGAAGAAAATTAACTCTATCCCAACCAAAATCAGCACACATAGCCAACTGTCTTTGACTCTGTTCTATGTAATTCATACTCACTATTTCCTCTCATTTTAATTCATCATGAGTGCACTGTGTCTGGTTGGGTTGTAGTTAACATCCTTCAGAGCACCATGTATGGTGTTGTGCTTTGGCTGCTGCTGAACAGGCTTTCTCTTTATACCACTCTATTACCCCATCATGCAGCATAGGGGTGAGCAGGAAGTTAGGAGGAGATGTGGCTGGGTGGCTGGCTCCGATTGGCCAAAAGGATATTTTGTAGCATACAGTGACTGGGATACTTTTGACCTTTCTCTCACTATATCTGTACATAAAACAGATTGGTTTTATATACCAATCAGTTAAAGCCCAGCCAGAGATCATAGGAAAGTCTGGGGAAATTTACTGCTTAAATGATGACATAATTCCACACAAATGTAAAATTTCTGCAATAATTTAATATGGTAATTTTCCTCTCTTACCCCATATATTGTATATTCTGCATAGTAGAGAGGTTTGACATTATATCAAGCTGTAAATATTAGTGAATAAATTAATTCCTATAAATGCACTATATAAATACAAGTGTTTATTAACACCATATGAATGCTGACACTAACCTAATTAAAATGATAGTCATATATATTATAAAGTTCTACTCTTTTTCTTTCCTTTTTGCTCAGACAGAAGAGATTTATGGAAACAACTGTTAAATCTGATAGCATATATGTTAAATTAATGCTCCCCATGTTTCATTTTTTCATAATCATATTTAAACCTCATTTTTGTAAGTCTAGAAGATTAAATTCAAGACATACTTTCTGAATTTAAGATAATTTCCTTATAAAATCTATTTAAGATGAAGCAAAAATGAATACTGTGAATAATTTTATGCAGATGAAAATTATGCTTCTCTTGAATTGTTAATATCCAAAAATAGAGATTTTAAAGGAAAGCCTAAAGAAACAGACTATGCATTTTAGTAGTATGGGAAGTGCATGTAAAATTTTTTTGCAAAACATGAATTTAAGACAATCAATAGATCTTTCCCATTGCATAGGGCTTCAGATGAGAGAGCTCATCAGAATCACATTACCTGAATGTGAAGGCAATCTGGTCTATCCAGTAAAACCACCACGTGATGCTGTGCTTTTTTCACCTGCCTCCTCTTTTTTTTTTTTAATTTTTATATTACTTCTACATTGTTTATCACTGGGTTTTCAGTAGACATGAGATCATAAGAGATCATATGGCTTACATATATGCATATTGTGGTGTGAGTTTAAAACAATGCTACTGTTGAATACATTTAAATTATTTCAGCCATATCAACTTTCTTTAAGGCTTTATGTAAAGTCTATTATACAGTACAATACACTGCAGTATCATGAGGAAAAATAGGAATATCTGATGGATTTAAACTTTTTTGTAAATAGCTCCTGAAAAACAACAAGAAATCCTAAAACATTTCAAACTTGTATGTGCTGAAGGTTAAGAAGTTGAAGAATCCTTTGATTTAGTCAGCCAAGTGGGTTTTCAATTAAGCTCCTAGGCTCAATTCAGTTGCCTACACTTAGACTGATCTTTAACGCTGTTTGAAATATTATAGTGTTGTTCAGTTGCCTGAACTTAGAAACCTAGTGACGTTTTAAAAGCACTGCACTAATCCACCTAACTCCATCTGGTTCTTTACAAAGTTCATGGCTCCCATAGGTCCTCTTCTAGCCTCATGGAGCATAGATTGCATATTTTAAGACTTCTCAGGAATGTCAGGTTCAGTACCTGAGTCATGACTTCTTCACTATATGCTCTTTTTGCCTCTGGGTGTCTGAGACATCCTGATAGAAAAGACAGTTATGGCTCAACACTTCTGAAAGACCAGTCCCTATAAAAAATATTTTGGGAGGATTAAGGTGATATCCTAGGGCACTTGGGTGGACGTGTTTAATCCCTCTCAATTTGTTAAAAATGGCTTCTCTGAACATTGAATGAACAGAATTTTATCTTATTTCTTTATGAGAAAGAAATTCTTATTGTTTCTTTTTAAGGAATTTCTCAGGAAACAGGAGGATTCAGGTAGTGTGTAAAACTAATAAACTGAGAAAGTTAGCCATTAGATTTGATTGCATAAACATTCATTTTCCTTATTGTTTTGAGTTTAAGACCAAATAATGTTAGCAAGAGAGCTCATGTATTAGTAAATTAGGTAGGGGAACATAATCATATACTAACATTCAATTTTAATAATCAATGGGGGAAAGAAAGTCAAGTAGGGTAATGAATGATAGATTTCAGAAGTAAGTTATACTTCTTTTTGTATCATTTTTCTCAGTTTACTACAGGGAAACCATCATTACAGATGCATAATGATGTGTGTGACACACAGAAAATCTGATTCAATGAGAGTCTTTAAATATATTTTTTCTTTTCTCGTGTGGATAGATATGTATGCTGTCAGAAGAAATTACAGAATAATGCAGCAATACTTCTGATAATATTATGTGAATACAGTTTGCTGGAGGTAACACATTTCCTTTCTAATTCGCTGTGGCTTCCAGCATTTCTCTGACAGAAAGTTGCTACCCTTAAAACGTGAGAGGTTTTTCTGTGTCAAGAAATGGTGTAAAAGTAGTTCCCATGGGGGAGTGCATAAATGAGTCTAGATCCACACTGCTAAGTTACCCTGTCCAAGAAAAGATCCACAGTCTTCAGGCTGAAAGGTACAGACTTCCTGGAATTCATCTTAAACTAGATTGACTATATTGGTAATACAGAACACTTTCAGCTGGGATTCCCAAGCCCTAAAACACCTATTACAAAACAGTCCAAATTGACTTAGTTTATGTCTGTGAGAGTTGTGGAACTCAGTTATGATTTGTCTGAAAACCTCAATAACAGCTGGTTTAAGCCATGCCTTTGTCTCCTGATACGTGACACATGACTTTGGGAGGAGCTGGAGGACAATTTTAAAGATGTTCATAAGGTAGAGAAACCAAAGTCAAAGGTAGTTTCACTAATGTGTCCTTCCAAAAGTGAAGCTTGCAGCCTTGTTGGACCAACTAGTTCAGGTCAAACACAACAAAAGTGCCAACTCATGTTTACACAACACAGTGCTTGTCCCACCCACTGTATCATACTGCAGAAGCATTACACTGTTTGCCAGAGGTAGTGCTCTGCTTTATGAATTAACTATAGAATCACAGAAAATCCTGGAACACACAAGGATCATCAGATCCAGTTCCTGTCCCTTCATAACATAAATCCAAAAATCATAGGCTTCCAAACACTCCTTGAACTCTGTCAGGTTTGGTGCTGTGACCACTTCCCTGAGAAGCCTTTTCCAGTGCAAAGCAAACCTTTGGATGAAGTGTGGTATTTGCTGGGTCCCCAGGATGAAGGAGGTATTGATGAATCTGACTCCATGTTCTTAGAAGGCTAATTTATTATTTTATGATATTATATTAAAGAATGCTATACTAAACTATACTAAAGAATAGAGAAAGGATCTTACAGAAAGCTTAACAAGATATTAATTAAAAACGCATGACCGCTTCCAGAGTCCTGACACAGCTGGATGGTGATTGGTCATTAAGTTAAAACAATTCACATGCTGGATAAACAATCTCCAACCACATTCCAAAGCAGCAACACACAGGAGAAGCAAACTAGATAATTTTTCTCTGAGACTCCTCAGCTTCCCAGGAGAAGAAATCCTGATGAAGGGATTTTTCAGAAAATATGACAGTGACAATAAAGAATCTTTTACTAATATCCAACCTAAACCTCTCCTGACTCAGCTTCATGCTATTGCTTCAAGTCCTGTCACTGGGCACAACAGAAAAGAGATCAGTGCCTCCTCTTCCTCTCATGAGGAAGCTGTAGACAGCTGAGGTCCCCCCTCAGTCTCCTCTTCTCCAGGCTGAGCAGACCAAGTGAACTCAGCCTAAGAGGTCAGACTTAAGAAATTTTGCAGCTTTCTGTACATGCATTTGAAATACAATTAAACACTGAATCTTTGCTAAATTCTCTCTGAAGCTCCAGTAACAAAACCCTAGGAAATCTGCTGTCGCAACAGAGGGGGCATTTTTCTGTAAGAACATAATAGTAGGTCTTTGAAGAGCAGGGAACAGAACATCTAACTTATTCTAGTGTTTTGAGATCCTAAATCAAAGGGAAAAATTGCATGGGAGAAGATTAAATTGGAAGAAGTAGAAATCCGTATCCACAATACCAAACAAATTATTAAGGCTTCCTCATATAAAGCAACTTCATAAAGAAAACCACTACTACAAATAGAGATTACCTAGAACATCTTAATTAGATCATCATTATTACTTGGCTAAGCATTTAATTAGAACAACTACAGCTACAAAAAGCAATCAGAAAATCAATTAGGATTAGGAGAAAATGCAAATCTATAAAAAATTTGAAAAAATTGTCATAAAATCCATGAAAGGAACAGTTCAAACAAAACTCTGTATTTAATTTAAACAACAGTAAGCTCAGAATTTTGTGCAGGGTGCTGAGAACCAGGCTTGTATTCCTCCACTGATTTTCACAGTCACATTATTTCACATCACATGTGGATGTGGCCTTAAATATATCTAAAGAGGGATGTATTTGCAAATATTAAGTTTAAATATTTTATCTTAGGTACAAATTAGAACATTTAGAACTGGTAAGAAATCACTGGTCTAATCCCTGTAATACTGACAAAAATTTCTTACCTAGAAGAAAAATAAATACTTATCTTTAAGTTAAATGCATATCTTCGGCTCTTTTTGAAAGATTTTTAAATCCCACAAGTAATATTAAGAGGAAAATTATTTTTTTCATTAAATAGCTTTTCCAGATAGGTTCTTAGTTAACATCTGGTTGTTTTATGGTTGCATAGTTGGTCACCTAAAATGAAATGCTCTGAATCAATTACCCAAAGAGTATTACAGTGTTCTTTGTTGCATAGTTATACAGTTACAGTGCATTGAGTATGATACAGTTCACCTTTCCTAAATAACAGGGTCTTAATTTTCAGTGCATTTACTTAGCTGGCTCATTAGAATCTGAGTTTGTTGACTTGTAAGATGCTTCGTCAAATCTTTAGCGTAGCCAGGTTGAGGGTGTTGCGTTTTATTTTTTTTTATTGTTAATTTTTTTTTTCTTGGTATTACATATTTTCATTTCATTTACTAGACGAACAAATTGTGAACATGTAATTTAACAGGTACAGGTTTTGTCATTATGTTTTTAATGCTAGCAGTGTATGTAAAAGCAGTTCTAGAAGTGGATTAAATGGTAATAAAATGATTTGGAGTACTACCCTAAATAATTGCTGCACATTATTATCCTCACCATTCTGTGTTTTCAAGCTATGAAAAGGCTCATTGCTGTACCTTATTTCATAGAAGAGCAATCTGTTTTCAGATTTATTTGTGACTCCAAAACTTTAGCAAAGAAATAAGGTAATTTGAAAATGAACAAAAAATCATCTTGATCTTTGGAGTTTATAAAACAAAAGATACTTACTTGGAATATCTTCAGGGTCTCTTAAGCTATTGGTCTTGTTCTGACCTTATGGAGGTGAGACACAGACATGAATCGAGATCCTTTCTTTCCTCTTTCCCCTCAAGTCTTTAATTGAGCGCTACGAAACCTGGAGATTATGAACACAGCATGATATACTGACTCCAGCTAATCTCCATATCTGGAGAGACCAGTCATATCTTGCAGTTTCTTAAAACTGTGTGTGTTCACTTCCTTTCAAAAATATGTCCAAACTTGTAGATACCTCCTGAAAACATTTGTCAGACCTTAAAATTTAGAATATCATTATACACTTCAATACAGACTCTTTTTCTGGGTTTAGATGTTTAAACCTGACTCCAACAGAAATTAATGTAGATCTGAAAAGAAGAACTAGAAACTGTTTTCTAAATCTTTTTTATGGTCTTCACAAATAAGTAAGTACAAAGATACTTAAATCTCTATTGAAAATACTTTTTTTTTTTTGATTATGTGTTTATTTTGTTCTTTCATGACAAAGATATTTGATTAGCACCATAAATTAGCACAGGACACTACTTAATATCTCTGAGTTTGTTTTTTTAAGACTATCTCATGGAAACATGGTATCTTTTTCATTTGACTCTTATGATTTTGGGTTGAATTAACTGCAGTAAGATAACCCCCAAATTACTTACTCCATCAGTTTCCTGTGAAAATACATTGCTGATCACCCCAGCCTACAATAACCTTCTAGCCAACAGAGCTGGTATATAGTTATTAATTTTTTTCATTTTTGGCTTCTATGCCTGTTAGCAGAATTGCAACCATGCCTGCTGGCTGAAAAATTAGCAAAACTAATCCTTTCACATCTGTTTCTCAGTAGGCTAAGGAGAAAATGGGTCTGATATCCTCACTTTTTTTCTTGCTGAGCAGTCCAAGCAGTAGGAGAGCTAGAAAATACAAATTTCTGTAGCCATTTCATTCCAACTTTGTTACAGAGGTATGGAAGTTAGAGCTGATATTACATCCAATCACACAAAATATCTCATCCATTTGAATGGAAGTTCTTGCTTCTAGCAGAATTTATGAAAACAAATTGGAAATTGACAATATAATAACCAACTCTAACAACAGCAGTACACCCCTTCTTTGGCTTCCTTATACCTAACACATAAAATCAAAATTAATACAAGGCTGTTATTCCCGTTCTCTGCTTCATGAGTCAGAAGAAAATCGACTGACCTTTTCTATGCCAGTAAGTCCAAATTTCATTGTCACTGAGTTTTAAGCAGCATCCACAATTTTCTTTTTATGCTACCCTTAACAGTGAAGGAAGCATTTTGCAAACATTTGCAATGACCTCAGTCCTTTAAAATCCAAGATACTTTAGAATTTGTATAGTAAGTTAACTGCCTTACAATCAAATGTATATTGTATATATATATATATGTGTGTGTATATATATATAAATACACACTCTATCAACATTTGCTCCATGCTTTTCATGAAGTGAATTGCCTTTTCCTATCTTCTCACATTTCAGTTCATTGAGTGCAGATCATCAAATGTATACATTACAAAGATACACATATACGAATATATGCAAATGTATATATTACAAATATATAGACTTCAGCCTTGCTAAGAAACACAGGATTTAACTACTTTAAAATTATAATTAACAGAATCATTTTTTTTGTTTTGGAGAATTAGAAACAAAATAAGGTTAAAACCATTTTAAGAAGATAGCCACATAACATCAAGTCCAGATCCAGTATTTTTTTTTAATAGGCTGTAGCCAGGAGGGCATCTCCATAAGAATGGATAAAGCAAAAGTATCAAGAAAGAAATCGAGTTAATTCATGCCATTCTGGACAGGCTTATAATTTTATACTCCATTTTATCTTATATTCCTAAGGAAAAGGTGATATAATCTACAATAAGTGATATAATCTATAATTACTAACGGCCTTAAAATCTATGTACTTAAAAACCTAAAAGGTGATTTATGATCCAGAATAATATAAATTTTGGAAAACATTTGGTTTCTTAGGGTAGATGCTTGTGTAGTCTAATAAAAGAGAAATGCATTGCATGTAGTTCATGAGGATGACACAAATAGATCCTAATGTCTTTTCAACAGTAATCCCTAAAAAACCTAGGAGTGCACACTAAGATTTACTAGGAAAAATTAATAAATATTTCAGTATCTCTAGAATTAACATTTAAAAATAGATTTGAAGAAGAAAAACAGAAAATGTTTTAATTTCAAACTTGTAACAATTTTTCCCCTTAAAACTATCCTAAAATAAATGGCTTTTTGTTTCATTTCAGCTACCAGTATTGCCACTGGAAAAATTCTACAGCATGGCAAACCCTTCAAAACCCCTACATTTTCTTTAGTTGCTATCAATTTTATAAAAAAATTAACAAAAAGTCTCATTCAGATTATGGAGTGTTCAAACACTCCAATTATGCATCAGAAAAATAAGAATACTTAAACTACTGCTTTTGTGTGAAAAATTCTTCTTGAAAAAATGTAAGTGCACACAAAAATAATGAATAGAATGTGCATGACCATACCCTATGTGATTATGCCGTGCTAATTAATATACTGAACATAGATATTATAAGACAGGCATATAGTTCCATGGTTTGGGTATGAGTTAGGAGAGCTAGAGAAAAAGTGTAAACACAGAAAATAAGATGGAGGGAAGGATTTAAATGCCAAAACTCAATTTTGTTATTGTAGTGATGAGCAAGGCAACAATCTACTACTCACATAATATACACTGAATATGTATTTGTGCAGTAATAAATATTTCATCACATTCCAGCAGTTTGGAATGAATACTATTCAATCTCTCCTAAATGAAAATAATTCGTTGCTTTTGCTGGGGTTCACAAAAACAAGAAAGACCTCAGCTTCCAGAAGTTTAAATGCTTCAATAGTACCAGTCTCCTCTAGGAACTAGCTTCTTGCACTGAGATTGATATTCTTGCTTGTCTCCCACCCTATTTTTGACTCACCTCCATTGTAGCTTCAACTGCTGTTACCAGATCTTAAAATTAACCTCAGAACAAGGAAGATAAAAAGGGCTTTAATCTTTTCCTACATATCCTGGGATAGAAATTCTTGCCTGTCCTTTGGGACTGACTGTTCTAGGACAGTGAAATGGAATCTGAAAAAGCTGATTTTTAATAGTTCCAGTGTGAGTTAGCTCTCTAGCCCTCTAATCTTATGGCAATTCAGCAGTATTCTAAATATTATAAAATCCTCCTATATTATGCAATCTTACTCTTTATTTAATCTTTCGGTATAATAATTTCTTTCCTATTTCTCTCATATATTTTTTCTAGAAGTCATGATCATCTCCCTTAATTCCGTAAATTGTTCTGCTTCTAACTTTGATTTGATCCACTTCTAAGCTGAAACTAAACTGGCATACTTAAAAGTTGGCCTTATGCCTTAATCAGTTAATTTCTGATTCCATTTTTAACAAAGTGGAAAAGCAGATCCCTTCACTCTTTTCAGTAAGATAGCTGTGAGAATAGACCTATATTGGGTTTATGCAGCAAGGTTTTGGTAGTGGAGGGACCACATGAGTGGCTTCTGTGAGAAGATGCCAGAAGATCCCCTACCCTATGTCTGACAGAGCCAATGCCACTGGCTCCAGGATGGAGCAGCTTCATCATTGCATCAGCTTCCCTCATCACTGCTAAATGAAGGGGAGTCCATCACTGAGGGTGGCAGTGCCCCTTGATTAACCTATTTAAGAAGGGGAAAAGTTTGCTGTGCAACAGCACATGCAGCTGGAAAGAGGAGTGAGAATATGTGAAACACATCTGCAGTAACTCTGCAGGCATCAAGGAGGTCCTTCAGAGCAGAGATTTCACTGCAGCTTGTGATTTCACTGCAGACCATGATGAGGCAGCTGTGCCCCTCCAGCCCATGGAAGTCCATGGTGGAACAGAAATCCACCTGCAGCCTCGGCGGACCTCAGTCTAAAGCAGGCTCCTGAGTAGGACTCATGTTTATTCATGCTCAAGCTTATCTGAAAAAGCCTAGACTGATTCATAGAACTGGAGATTACATTGGACACTTCTTTTGTCAGAGTGATGATAGTGATGCTGAAATTAATGATGTCTCCCTCTAGTACATTTTAAAGATGTGCCACGCATGCATTGGTCAGCAGTTCTGCAGTTTTATATTTGATGGTTGCCAGATATCTCAGGGCGATGCTATGCAGCCCTGATGTCTTACTGTCATCTCACTTCTCTGTTTGATCAAATGCTTTCTGTATATTTCAAACTGACCTAATTACTCTGAACTATCTTATAGATAGGGTATAGGAATATACCTAACAAAAGACCCTACAGAGCCTTTCTTCTATGGACTTTTAATCTCCAATTTCCATTTCTACAGTACAACAATTGGAATAATTATTACTTGTAAGCTATATTAAACACTGTTCAATTAAAATTGTAATTCCCTTTAAAAAAGGAAAATCAAACATAGCTCAGCTCTCTTTCTTCAGATTTTGTTTTGTTTTGCTCTGTTTTTAATTTGAAAAAATAATACAGAATTTCTTCAAACATACTCAAGAGCTTCAGCTTTTGAAAACTGTACTCGACTGCTACTGCTTTGCTCATTGGCTATCCACATTCATCTCCTTTTGAATGACACTTTATAAAGATGCTTACGCTAATCTTCAAAAAATGCGCAACAAAAAGATTTGCAGACCTGAAGATAAGACTTCATAATTATTATTTTCATTTAATAAGGAACAAATACTTTAATGGCTATTATAATTTCTTTGCCTCTGTTAATTGAACTGCTAATTATGTTTTTTAATTGTAATGTTGTGGTAGTAAGTGAAAAAACAAAACTGGTTTTCTGTGAGAACTTTGATTCATAATTATGTGTTATCAACAGAGCCCTTTCAAATCTGCTATATTTAAGAGGACTGCAAAAGTTGATATTTTACTTTTTTTTTTTTCCCTTTTCTTACTGTTTCACTATGGAATTACAAGAAGTTAAGCTGTTTTCTTAAGCAAATTCTTCCATTATGATAAGAACTACAACACTGCATTGGCTTCTACATGTACTGGCAGAAAGGAGGTGAATAAGCTGAATAACATCAGTCAAGCAATTCCTCTCTGTGTCTCCTTTTTCCCATGTCTAAAAGACAGAAGTTACTGTCTTTCTATAAAAAGCACACAGATTCTAATGGTACAGTACTGTGAGTACTCCATAGAATATAATCAAAATTATTAGCACAAAGAGAAGCAAAAAAAAATTTCTTGCAAGAAAGTTACACGAGATATACCAGGACAGTTTTTATGTTTATATTTTATTTCTCTGTAAGTGACTGAAGGGAATTTGGTATTGTCTCCTATTGCTAGAAAGAAAAGAGACTGAGGTTGGTGGGAACTTTATTTTAAGGAAAGCCAAGTGTGGAATTGGATAGAAAGCAGCAGATCCTAGCCTGATGAGCAGTGCACTTCTATTTGTCCAAGAAACTGGCCATCCCTCTTGATTTTAATCATTCTATTATTTCCAATACTCAGATGAGACTTCATGCAGGTGTAGCTCAGACCAATCTCTCTTGGTCTGGCAGTACATATGAAAGGTTTCACAAATTTTTGGAAGACAGACATCAAATGAAAAAAAAAAAAAAGAGAACTGAATATCATTCAGGAATAGGTGGATTGAATGCACCTGTTCTATTCTATTTAGGGCATGGTTCACCTCATTCTGACAGAACAACTCATTTCCTGCTGTTCTATGTTTCTTAGAGAAGAGAGGCAGGAGTCTGGCATCATCCTGGAGTGCAGGGTACTGAGCAGGATGCCTTGTCTGAGCTCCCATAACATACCAGGATGTAACTCCATATGTGTGTTCTTGCCAGAGCAGCAGAGACAGTTCAGTGAGTTTGGGTGTTGCTAGTTTGCCATCAGTTAGGTTGTTTCACACATTGGAAGGACTGTCAAAGCATCACCATTTAGTAGAATGTTGGTGTTTGAAAATGGTTTATTTTAAGCAGAACTTGAAAGGTGAGCTGTGATGTCAGGTGAAACAGCTTGTCTGCTGTGGGTCTGAGTTTGGCAGCTGTTATACTGGGTAAGGAAATAAGAGCAAACAGTGGCCCAGTACGCACATTGAACTGCCTGCACATTAATGCTTGGGTTCATTTTGCCTTATTTTAAACACTTCTTATGGGAATCCTTCTGGGTTTCTGGATTTCAATCTGCTCACTATTTTCCAGCCTTCTAAAAGCTATTAATGAGAAATCTCCTTATTACATCTTTCTTTACACAAATATGACATTGATATATGTTTGTTGGGAAAGGTGTTGTGTTGCATATATGTCTCATGCAGATAGTAGGGAGTCAATCAAAATAAATATAGATACTATCTGATTTCCAGTGTTTGAACTACCTGCTCCCAGATTTGTTGATCTCTTTGGAGAAATAGACAACTAGACACAAAGAAGAAGCTCAAGTTTTCCTAAGTTAAGTCTGTGAGTAAATAAAAACTAGTGACATAAATTGTTGGCAGTTTAGGCATGTAGTTCCTAGTATGAAATTAGTTTCCTATTTCCCCCTCAAAAATGATGGACATTTTATTGCTTTAAGCTCTTAGTTCCACCTTTTTTGAAAAGAAAGAGAGATTGTACATTTAAAACTGTACTTTATTCTTGGTACATAAATGCCTTTCCTAGTAACCTCTTCTGTGAGAAAAAAGATAAAGAGCCATTTATAAAAATCAGTTATCTGATCTTATGCTTCTAAATGTGGTATTCCATTATTTTTATCTTCATTTTTCTATATTTTTTCCACAAAGACTTCACTGACTTAATGATATTTAGTGCTTTAAACAAAAAGAGGAAAACGCTTAGTTTTTGTTCTTCTATATTTTTTTCTAAATTTTTGTCATTTATGAGGTAATTTATTTCTGATTTATATATTCAGAAAATGGATGTGATTGGATCTTAATTAGTATATTTTTATGAGGGTTTTTTGTCAATTCATAGACAGTTTCTTTTGATTTCCTTAAAAATCCCTGTGATATTAAGTACAATGACATAGTACAATGATAATCCAAGAATATCTGAAATAGTGACCACCAATGTAGCAAGATAAAAAAGTGAATATGTGAGAAACTAAGTTGTCAGTGCAGATACCACTGAAGTATCTACACCTTAAAAGATAATATTTCTTAGTCAACTAACAGTAGAACCTAGCTTTAATGCCATATTGAGGGATGTATCTTTTCCTTTGACATTAGAAATCATGAATCCTGATTTCTGTTTTCATTGCGACTTCAATTCTGATCAAAGTAATTTAAAGTTAATAAATTAAAGATAAACTAGCAGCATCTGGTGGGCGCTGGAAATACAGCTACATTTCTGGCCAAACAGCAATCTTCTGTTGAAATGTCCTAGGTAAAACCTTCTCCAGACTATACTTTTGTAGGAGAAATTTCAAAAACCAGCTAGAATTGATTCAATAATATGCACAAAAACATAATGCTATGGAATTCTTAAAAATCATATATGATACTGTATTTCACACCACAAGTCACTTTATTTTGGGAATTTTGGGAATTCCCAAAATAAAACTAGAACAAGAACCTTGCAAAAAATGTCTTTCAAATGACAGTAAGTATCTTAATGTGAGGGATTCTTTTACAGTTTTCTGCTAAATCTCTTGTAAGTAGAAAGTTCACTAAATAGAAACTACCTGCAAGGATTTGACAATATAGTGCAAGAATTCACATGTAAAATATATTATTGTTACTTTGATGAAGCTTAATCATATTTTGCTTTCCTAAGTCTTTTTGAATGCACCAGTTTTGTCTGCTCATATTAAAGTCTACTAAGTAAAGGAGGTTTGAAAGTGGAGTATATTGCTTGGTGCCTGGAGTCTTATCCTCTTGAGAAAGGATAAAGCATGAGGGTGTGCTGAAAATATTGTAAATGTGAAATTAATGGGATAGAAGTCAGATAATGTTCAGTTAATTTCTTAAAGTTTCAGTCTTTCACCCAACACTTTCATGGGTTGGTGTTGCAGTACTGTGATTTTCTGGGCATTATGAAAAAACAAATTTTTAGTACATTTCCGAAACTGATAAGGAGGGGTTATTTTTTCAGTAATCTGAATGCTAAATTACAAAATTCCCTCTGAAGAGACAACTTTTCATTGCACAGTTAATGCAGATGAATTGGTAAAATGATCCCAGGAGTATCTTCTGTGAGTCATCTAGTGGTTCATTTCCAGATGTGCAGTCTAGATATTAAGTAATTATTTTATTAACTAAAATTAAATCACAAGCAACAACCTAATCAGAGGTGTTCACAAATATTTTTTTCTGAAGTGTTTAGATTGTGACAGTGTCAAGAGTCCTTCTGAAAATCCAAAAAGGATTGCCATCTAAGCAATGCAGGAGATCACTTTCCAAAATCAAATTCTGTGCAGCAGAAGAAAAGGGAGTAAATGTAAAGTGATGACCTATTGATGTCTACCTGAACAGAAAAATGTTTATTTTATTAATTGCACTGCCCTGTGCATTCTATTGTGATTAATCTACTTCTGATGAAAAAATCAGAGTTCAATCAAAAGTGGTTACTTTTAACAAAGGTTCATTAAAAGAGAATTTGTATTTTCTATTCTTTACACATAAACAACTATTTTCAGATGGAGATAATAAAATTTACTTTTCTTCTCTTTTTTTACTGCCTTTACTTAGTATAGGCATCTGCAGTGTCACTTTGCTCTTAGGCATTTCCAAAAAAAACCCAAAGAAAAAACAAGATATTCAGTCTTGAGACGATATGATTTGACGCATCAACAAGAATTATTGCTCTTTTACTGTTAGCAGAGGATAAGGAGTGGAGCAAAGGGCTAGTGTAGTCTTTCAGGTCTTCCTCTGAAGGAGTGGAACCATACAATCAGTGCCCAGCATTGCCTTGAGCAGTGAGGATGGGGAAGTGTTCGATTAGAGATTGCTCATGGCTTTCTTACAAATAATAGCAATGCAGAAGGGCAGGGGCTGCAAGACTGCTGCTTCCCTGAGGCTAAAGAAAAACTTTCACACTAGCTCTCCTCTTGTTCTGAGGATTTTTCACATAATTCTTGGCGTTTGCTGACTACCCAGAAGAGCTAATGAATTTGAGCATGTGAATAATCTGAGTTCTTCAATGCTTTATTGCTAAAGCCTTGTGATATGTAGCCATACATATGCCCATATATTGGAATTTTAGACTTTGTTTCTTGCAGAATATTTGCCTTGGAAAAGGCACTTCCACCTGCAGAAATGTATTATCTATTAAATATGTATTTTATTTTTAATCTAAATCTCTGACCATTCAATATCTTCTGCAGTTCCTTTTCTTGCCAATATATAGTATATTTTGCTTAAAATGGGCACACTGTTCTTCACATTTCAGTTCTAAATGATCTATCCAGGCATTAAAGCTGCATTTAAGCACTTTGTAGTGCTGGATAATTGATGCCTTAACTTTCTACCGCCTTTTTACTAGAGGCTTGATGGAGTTCATTTGAAGGTAAAGCACCATCCAGGAGAGATAATTGGGAGGTGTTAGCCAAGAGCTGAGCCTAATGCAGCTTACAAAACGTATTCCTCTAAAATCCTGAATATATTTTCAGGGAGTTCTGCCAAGGTAATCAATACATGGGTTTATTACGGGTGCTCAGAAGTACAGCTCTCACGTTGTGTTAAAATTTCCATAGGTGAAAAGAGCATAGATACATAATTCAAGAAATAGTTACTATTTCTCAATTTTAAAAATGCTAAGTTGCAATTTGCTCATACTGTGGCCACAGGAAACAAACAGGAAAATATTAATCCTTTTAAACAATTAGTGACAGAAAATATCATGACATCCATTGTATAATGGTACTGAAATCCTGTTTAGAGTACACACATAATGCCTTTTAGATTATATTGATATTCTATAACTATAACCCATTAAATATAATTATAATATAGGAATTACTATACACTATGATTGTAATAAAAATATTTTAAATTTCCTTGGGGGATTAAATTTTTTTCTATTAATAACAGAAGTATTACAGAGTAGTTTTTTTCTGTTAGATTCTGCAGACAATAAGTACATCTCCTGACAATATCAAAAGGAAAAAAATTGTCTCTCTGGAAATGATACAATTCCTCAAACTTAGACATCCTGTTTCTTTCTAGATGCATTAGGCTACCTGAGCCTTCCATGTAAGGTTACTAACAATGATTCAAGGCTCATTACTTTCTGGAGTGGCAGATAAAGGACAGACTGGATATCCTGGGACATCTAAAATAATAAAACTTTATCTGCTAGTGGAACTTAATCCAGCTGAGGCATCCATAGGTTTCTCTAAGCAGTGACCATGGGGCTAATGCACACAGTTTCTTAGGCTTTGCTGCTGACTCCATCAATCCAAAGACTCAGTTTAACCTGAAAGGTTTGGGTTTTACCATTTTTCTAAATATTTCTTAGTTTAGAGACTCTAGTGAACTACTGCAAGAATATCTAATAAGAATAAGTGGAGCTTAGTTTATTGATTCAGTAATTCCAGATATATTTCATTGTCCATCTGGAAACACTTGTTAGGGTGAGATTTCTTACTGCTTGATTTACCTGTTTATAATTATATACTATATTTTTAGATTTTACTGCTGTCCCTCATGATAATTCCACTCAGAGAAGAACTACATGACATAATGATAAAATGCCTGTTTATGTTTCACATTCTTACAACACTATCAGAACAGCTTTATTTAAAAAAAAACAGATCTCTTTCAGTACTTAGGGCAGTGGAAACCTAGTTGTATATTCAATATTTTAACAGCCATTTTTAATAGTGCTTTCTGTAATTTAAGTGTATTAACAGTTTTATCTTGAAATGTTCAGGTTCAGGTCCTCTGTCTTGACTTTTTCTTACAGAGATTACTATAAACATTAAAATCACTTCACAAAAGAAGAGGTACAAAAACTGAATAACAGCAAAGATTATAAAGATTAAATCAAGTCCTGGATCCTGCAGATCAATATTTTCCTTTGGATTTTATGTTGGTAAGCACATACATGCAAGAGGCATGCAAAATCAAGTTTCCTCATCTATTCTCCATTGTTTTGTCTGAGAGAACAGCAAGAGAGATCTGGAAAACTAAGCAGATGCTTATTTCTGCAGCATCTGTCATGAATGTTTGCTAAGTCTGGCAAAAGCAGGAGACAGGTGGCTGGAGACAGTATTAATCCAGAAAAGACCCCCATTATGAATGTGTGCCTAGGATTGTGTGGCAATTTTTTTATTAAGTCCTCATGCTATTTTCCTTACACTAATAATTAAAGTCATTTGATAAAAAGAAGAGAAAGGAGTTGACTGACTTATAAAACTTTTCATTCAGACAAAGGAGTTCCACAATTTTGGGGGAAAAAGGTAACTGTGTAGGCTTTCTAAGCAAGTCTTTTTAAGTTCTGTTATTACAAAATATTTCAGTAACTTTCCAGAGTTTTTACTAGCTGAGTTAAATAAATGAAAATTCTCCAATTTTCATTATGTGTATTTTTCTTCTTTTCGATGCTATATGCAAGCAAGTAATTTTGCTATACCCATACCTTTTCCCTGAATTTTTCCCTGTCTATCCTATTCCACTGTATTCTCCTGAAATCTCCCTGGTTTTACTCTGCAGCTGATGAATACAGAAAGATGTGTATTTTAGAATCATATTTTTCACGGTGTGTTAACTTAGATAACACTTTTTTTATTCACTGTACGATAACAGCACATTCTTTTAATGAAAAATTGTCTTCCTTAAACATTTCAGTCACAACCCAAGCCCTTAAAAGCTGAGGGCAGCCTTCTGTGAGACCTTTGCCAAGATCAAAGTATAAAAGGGTCAGAGGAAAATCTCTTTAATGCTCACCTGGGGAAAATGAAACCTTTATTATGACAGAAAAAAAGAGATATGGCCAGTAACTGTACGAATGCAGTGAATCCATTGAATTTATAGTGGCAGTTAAAGAACCATTGAGCTAATGCTGAAATGTGGTACTTTATACTTGTTTTGTTATGTTTATTGAATACAGAATTCTGGAATCAAAAAATGCTTGGTTGGAAAGGACACAGAATCACAGAAAGACAAAATAGTTAGCTTTGGGAGGGAGCTCTGGACACCATCTAGTCCAACTCCCTGCCAAGAAAGCATCACCTAGAGCGAGGAAGACATCCAGGTGGGTTTTAAATGTCTCCAGAGAGGAAGACTCCGCAAAAGCCTGTTCCAGTGCTCTGGCATCATCACTGTGAAATTATTCCTCATGCTGAGGTGGAACTTCCTGTGTTTTAGTTTATGGTCATTACTTTTCCTCCTGTCACTGGTCAATGCTGAAAATAGTCTGCCACCACTCACCTTTGAAATATTTAGATGTATTGATACATCTAAATATTTCACAGCCTTCTCTTCTCTACACTAAACAGGCCCAACTACCTCAGTCTCTCCTCATAACAGAGATGCTCCAGACCTCTCTCATCATCTTTGTAATCCTCTACCAGACCCTGTCCAGTAGCTCCTTGTCTTTCTTGTACTGCTGAGCCAAGAACTGAACACAGCACTCCAGATGTGACCCCACTAAGGCTGAGTAGAGAGGGAGGATCATCTCCCTTATCCTGCTATCTACACTTCCTGATGACTTTTAGAGATCATCTATCTGTCCAATACAATATCACTGTCCAATATCATCAAAACATAATCTCTTTCAGTTTCAACTCCTTGTGGCATCTACAGGCCTTGGTAAAAAGTCTTTCTCCACCTTTCTAATAAGACTCTTTAAATACTGAAAGGCCACAATAAGGTCTTTCCAGTTCCCTCTCCAGGCTGAAGAATCTCAAGCTCTCTCAGCCTGTCCTTGTAGGAGAGCTATTCCACTCCTCTTACCATTTTCATGGTCCTTCTCTGCAGGTCCTGTAACTCTTGGGCTGGGGCCCACACCAGGATGCAGAGCTCCAGGTGGGGTCTCACCAGGGCAAAACAGGGGGAGAGCCATATCCCTCAATCTGCTGGTAACACTTCTTTTTATCCATCCCAGGATACAGTTGGCTTTCTGGGCTGAAAACTCATATTGCCAACTAAGGTTCAATTTTTCATTCACCAGTGTCCCCAACTCCTTCTCTCCAGGACTGCTCTGAATCCATTTGTAACCTACATATCTCCAATACAGTGACAAAAACGTTGAGGGAAACAACATCTAGGGCCTTATAGAAGTCGAAGTATATATACTTCAAGTATATATAGAATCTCCATAAGTCTTCCTTTGTCTCTCCATCATAGAAGGACAATAGATAATCAGGCATGATTGCTGATAGATAAATATAATCAATAGATAAACATATAGATAAACAGGACCTTGGTGAAGTCACATTACCTCTCTCTAATTGGTTCCCCATCTTCCACATGTTTTGAGATATCTTACAGGAGGATCTGTTCCATGATCCTTCTGGGCATCAAAAGGGCATATGAGGCTTACTGGTTGTTGTTAGCCAGGGTCCTCCTTTTCACCCCTTTAAAAATGATCATGATATTTCTCTTTTCTGAGTCATAGAAGTCTTTGCCTGACTGCCACAACTTTTCAAATATGATGGAATATGGCTGGACAACTGCATGACCCAATCACCTCAGGATTCTGAGATGTATCTTCTCATGTCTCTTGAGCTTGTGTATGTTCAGTTTCCTCAGTGGTCTCAAATCTGATTTTCACTTCTGTTGCAGGACTTTAATCACAAAATCTTTGTTCCTTAATCCTTGAGGATTAAGGATTTGAGAGATGTAGGAAGAGATATTACCATTGTAAGGAGAGGCAAAAAAATTGTTGATAACCTCAGTATTTTCCATGCTGTTTGTCACTTGTTCTCCTTATTTCAGAACGAGAATATTCTTTCTTCTCTGGCCATGTACCTGGCCACACCCCTCACCATTTTTAACCTCAACTGTGCCTTACTTTTCCTTATCCCATCCATATACATCCAGGCACTGTCCACTCTTCTCAAGATACAAGTCCCTGTGCATTTTCTTATACTTTGGTCCTTATTCAGTCATGCTGGATCTCCTGCCTTCCTTGGCTGCTTTGAGAGATTTTCAACTCTAATAATAAACCCCTTATTGGGCTGTCAGCTCTGCTGAGTTCCTTTCTCCCACTGGGCAATTTCCCAGTGAGTCATATCCAAGAACTTCTTAAACTGAAAGTTTGCTTTCCTAAAATTCAGGGCTCTGACTCTACCCTTCATCTGGCCCGTATTCCTCAAGGCTCTGAATTCCACCATAACCTGGGCAGCCAAGGCGGACACCAATCTTGTCCTCTCTAATTAGTTCATTCCTATCGGTGAACATCAGGTCTAGTAATGTTTCTTCTCTTGGGCTGTCTATAACCCAGGTTAAGAAATTATCCTTACCACACTCCAAGAACCTCCTGGACATTTTACATCTTGCTGTGTAGCTTTTCCAGCAGATGCCATGGTAATTGAATAAAGATTGAGAAAATCAAGAAGTTAAAAAGAAATGCATATTACATAAACTGCTGGAAGGTTTGTTATTCATCAGACGACAGCAATGAAACTAAAGATGATTTTTTTTCCCCTTGATATTATCAAACAAACCTTACTTAGATAAATCTTACTTACTCAACAAATGGTTTTGTTAATAGATACTTTCACAGCTATCAAGGATGAGACAGACTGATATTTAAATTGAAAAATTAAGAAGAAATGGACCAAAAAGAGGTTTATCATAAGTACAATGAAATAAGGAGGATATCAGCTCACCACTGACGTGAGGAAGATATCTCTTCAAACGAAGATAGGCTGATAGAGTTGAAGTTATTCAGCCTGAAGAAGGTGATGGGGAGACTTATTGTAGACTTTTAATATTTCAAGGGGGCTCATATGAAAGTTGGAGTGAAATCTTGTGCCGAGGCCTGTAATGTGCCACGGGGTAATGGTTTGTCCCAAGGGGTAATGGTTTTAAACTGAAAGAGGGTAGGTTTAGAATGGATTTCCAAGAAGAAGTTGAGGATGGCCTTTCCCTGGCAGTGTCCAATTTGTGGTTGAATTGGGATTTGAGTAATCTTATCTGTCAGAAGATGTTTGTGCCCATCACAAATGGTGTGGACAAGATGGGCTTTAAAAGTCCCTTCCAAACCAAATCTTTCCATGATTTGATATTCTATATTTATTTGGTTGCAAATAGTATACACACACACACACACACACACACACACACACACACACATATATACACATTTTATTTAATTTTATTTGAGTGAAGAAATAGAAAATATTAAACAAAATACAAATGTTATAGCATTACATGTATTTTAATAGACTGTCAGCTTAATTATTATAGCACTATTATAAAATACAGAAAACTAAATATTTCTGAAATATGATTCAAACAGGCTCATTTGCTATGCTTTATTGACGGCGCCATGCTTTGTCTAAAAATAACTTTTGCCTAAGGAATAAGTATTGGTCTATTGGAGAAATTATTTACTTCTATCAAGTGTAGTATTTTGTTTATTTTCTTTTCATAAAATAATAAGCAATATGGTAGCACTTTTTTTGGAAGCTAAAGGCATAAAATAATATTAAATATTCTATCATACCCTTTAATACTGTTTATAGTAATACTCCATGAAGGTTATGTGGACAGACATTACGTACTGAGGAATGTAATTAATTTTGCCAAATTAATAATTCATCTTACAGATGTTTGTATTTGAGCTAGTTATTTGTATAATCTTACAATATGGTGGAAACAATACAGGATATTGTGGGAATACATTAAATGTCTAACAGAATTCCATAACTCCCCAAAATTAAATTATTGTCTATGCTTATAACAGAATATATAATTCATAATGCTTCTCTATATATGTGGCTCAGGCTAGATCTCTAATTTAATCCTAAACAGTTATGTTAACATTATTATTAATATGCAGTTCTGTCTCATCTGCTAAGGATTTTCCACTGGCATTTATGTGATGGATGTTGTCTATGCTTCATGTCCTTGATAAAATTTAAACTTTTAATTCCTCTAGCTCCTGAATCATGAAGGTCAAATTCTACAATTCTGTTGTAAGTCATGAAAAATTTTGTCAAACATTACAAAACTTAAAAGGAATAACAGAGAGGGGGAAAAGCAGAGCCTGGGATAAAATCAAAGTTTCTCTTAGAAAACAAGCTTTAAAAGACATAAATAAAATGAGAAAAGATTCCATTACCTAACTACAGATTCATTTATATAGAGCTGTGTGCCAAAGATAAAACTGCTGGATGATGATTTCAGTTAAATTTAAGTGGTTTTTACTGTTTGGAGAAGATCAAGCTTAATTCAGATAAGAGAAGGAGAATGACTTTTGGAAAAACAGAACAAAGCAAAATAAAATACCCATAGCCATACAGAAAAAACCCCAGTTTGTTTACAAAGTTCTTTCTCTGGGGGAGAGCTTCAAGATACCATAGTACAAGAATTAAATGCTTCTGATTATTTGAGACAAAATGAGACAAAAATTTTCAGTGCAGTAGCATGTTCATGCCACTTCTAGTAGTCTTTAGAGAGTAATAGAAGAGCTGGAAAATAGAAAATAGCTGGAGAGGGGAGGGGAAAGATTATCTGACTACAGAAAATTGTCTGTTTAACAGGAATCTACGGCAAATGATCTTACAATATATTTGAAAATGTATTTGTACTCGAAACCGTGTGTTTAATCAAAAGTTTATGAGTTCTATCTAGAGCAACAAGTCAATTCTGGTTTCACTGTTGTGAATTCTTGAGCAGCTTTAGTTTCAGAAATAAGATATTAATAGTATAAGCACTGTCCAGGTACTTCTTGAAGCCATGGAAGTAGATAGCTGGGATCCATGAATCATAAAATTTTAATTATAAAAATAACCAGCTGGCCTAGTTTTGATGCCTAACATTCATTGGCTAAAAATATATGAGAGGAATCCTATTATAATAATAATAAAATAAAAACCCCATTAAAATATAATTTTTAAAGACCCAAATTTAATTTATCAAAATAAATAAAAAAACTAGCCATAATTTTTGTTATCAACACCTTACCTGGTAGATGTTCTATTCATGGAATGGGTAATCCTAGCAAAAAATAAAATGATAAGTGAAAGAAAATGCAGGGATAAAAAACTCCAAATCAACCAACTAATCAACCACCACCACCAAAATAATTCCATTACAATGTTTTTATGCAACTGGCTATTTTGCCAAGAGTGATAATCTGATGAATCTTATCCCTTTAATGACTTTTTTTCACTCCCACTAATGGTCAAATTTCTGTGATTTTTAGATGTAATAAAAGAGTAAGCCTTAACGTGTAAAATTTTCTGGTGAAGAAAACTCTTTTCTATAATCTACGTAGAAAAATAAGCTAGGAATTGATAAATTCTGAATTGATAATTTCCAAATGTTCAGGAAGGCTTCTATGGAATGTCTGGTTTCAGCAAGTCAGCAGTTTGCAGTGGGATATAAGTCTCAAATTATAGCAAAAAATTCTCCAGCCTCCTTTTCCAGGTGTCTGCATGGCTTGTATATTTAAACAGGACATGTTGGGACTTTTTTAAGTCATCCCTTCAACTTAAAATTATGAAATCTAACTTAGTGGCAATGGTTACGGTTAGGGACAAAGATCCTCACATAAGAGAATGCTGTAAGGATCCTTGAAATCACCTTTGTTTGCCTCAGAGGAGAAAAGAAATGCTATTAAAGAATATTTCCTGTGATTAAGATAGTTTCACATTATGTGCTTGGGTTTATGAACCTTCCTGTATTTTTGGTAGACAAATGGCAGAATAGTGGTTCACTATAGTAGTATAATGAGGTAATTTCTATATTTGTTCAGCTAGAATGGTTGAGAAAAAAAAAATATATTCACTTAGCAAGATAATTTTAAGTTTTACCTAAAAGACTCACAAACCTATTTTATATAAACAATCAAAGAACAGGAATCTAAGAAAAAACTCCTGAAACACTACGTTCTAAAAATGGACATTGCAGGAACTAGAAATTCTGCAAATAATTTTAATTTAAATAATTAAACCAAGATTTTATTTGGAAAAAATCTATTACGAAATATTTTTTTTTCTTGAAGGTTTTTATTGTAGTGATATATGTCAGCTAAAGAAGTGAGAATATCTTCTTTTCTCATAAAAGTCTTTATGCCAACCATACTCACTTTATTTAGAGTTATGAAGGGAAACAGATAATCACATCTATTTCCTCAGTAATTAATTATTTTTTGTTTCCTAGTTTTATTCTGTTTTTTACATTCAGAAGCATTGTGCCATGCTTTTACTGATTTGACAGCAAATACGTTAAATAAAGTAATTTTATACACACTTTGAATTTTACTTTATGGTTGACAGAAATATAGGTAATGTTGATAATTCCATTTATAAAATGTAACTCTACTTATCACAGCTGTAGTCTGGGCATCTGTGACTCAGACAGATGTTTTAAAGTTCCTTTCTGTATGATCAACAGATTTCTGAGTAGTTTATGCTGGCATGTTGGGATACCCACCACCAGAATTTTTTAAATAAACATGCATTTCTATACTTTTTCTTGTTGCACAAAAATTTGAAAATTCCACATGGAATCAAAATTCAGAAAAGGAATAAAACCAACCCTTGTTTTCTTGGTTTGTCCTGACTAATTTTTCAGGGTTTTGTTATTCAAAACTTCTCTAGCTATCCGGACTCCCAAAGTTTTCAGGATTAAATAAGAAATATATTTTCCTAGTCTTATGTACTATTTGAGCTTCCTACATAAGAGAAGATACCACAATCTAGGGGTTTTTTTTATATTCTGTTATAAAGAGTCTAGCAAAATAATCAATGCCAAATCCACATACATGTGAATTGATAGAATTCTAGGTTAAGTTAGGACTAAGAATGCAGGCTAATATATCATGTCTCATATATTTTTAGGTTTCACCAAAAATAGTAACAACATTAGTCTAAAATATATATTATAGCAGATAATGACTGTATTAACAACACGGTAGAAAAGCAAAACAGCAAATATAGAAAAACACAGGGTCAGCTATGTGAAAATCAAGTTACCTTGTTCAAGATAGACATAAAACGTGTTCTTGCTTAGAACCTACATGCAACAGTAGCAGACAAAAATATTCAGTTGCTTAGTTAGCTTTTAATTGTGAAACTTAAATAAATAAAAAACTCCCAGATCATAAGGGAGAGAAAATATCATAAAATACTGTGGGTTGAATACAAAGAGTTGGCAATAAAGCACTGTCAACATAAATCTTAGCATTTTAAATCAATTGGTCATCTAAATGGCACATTTTGCCCTGACATACATCTGATGGGATAAAGCCACAGGTTTTGAAGGACTTTGCTGACATCATTACCACATTACTCTCTCTTGTCTTTGGAACAAAAGAATCCTGTTGTCTGCAAGAATGAAAATGTCACACAGCCATCTACAGGAGTGGCAACAAGGAGAATCTAGGGAGGGTGATCAGTCTCATTTCAGTACTTGGGCATACTTGAGGTATTAATATTGGACCAGATGCTGCTCACTCTCATTGTCAACAACCTGAGCATCAGAAGAGGGTACATCAGCAGATCTTCAGAAAACAACAAACTGACAGGAGTAGAGAGAGAGAAAATACCATCTTTGTTTAAATGTTAAATTTGTCTTGAAGCATAAGTGCATGCAGGAATTTGGATGCCATTTTCATAGGGTAAAATGGAGATAAATCTTTAATGGATGGAGAGAAAGAAAAGGATTTCCTGAAGAAGTCTGAAGAACAGCTAGACAGTGGAAGAAACAGGAGCTAACACAGTAATGGAAACAAAAAAGGGCTATATTTCAATAAGAGCAAATTTAACAAGGTTGAAGGCAGTCAGCTAGGAAAGAAAAAGATGAGGTACTTGAAATTAGAAAGTAATCACTGAACAAAAACTTACTTTGGACAGAGTAATTTTATTAAAACATGAAGGTATAGAATTTACTTCTGGGAAGAAAGTGGGTATCATTGTCCAAAAGAAACTCTCTACAGACAGTATGACAAAGTATCCAGTAAAGATAAAAAGAACTGAAATAGAAGATGTAAAATAGAGTGAGTATTTAAGTTTGCAAAGCATATATGTTTTCAGTTTGACATGAAAGGTATTGGAGAAAAGAAATGGTAAAGAGAGTCGCAGCTGATTACAAGACATACCTAAATAAGAAGAAAATTCTATAGGGCAAATAGACAAAATAAAGAAGAAAAGATAGTCATAATGCTAATTGTATATTCAGAAATATAAGTATCAGTGGAAAAGGGAAGGCAAAGACAATCTCTTTCTGAAAAACAATAAAGGATGAATAAATGCCTTGAGCAAGTCACACAATTGTATTAAACTAGATAAACAGAAAGACAGGAAAAAGCAGACATCTTTTTCAACACAGGATTTTATTGAAAAAAGATTGGCTTAAATGTTCAAACCTGAAAACACTAGCTGAAGGTGTATTTAGCACAGATATAAGAGGATTTCTCAATTTTTCAAGAAACCATAGAGCTCTGTTGAGTCATAGCCACATATAGACACAGTATTTTCAAAGCTCATAAAAAGAAGATTTCTAAGAATGATGTATGACCCTATTTCACTGACTTTTCCTTTCTGCTTTTTTTAAAATTATTCTTCATTATTATATATATGTATAATATTTCTGTTAATTCACTCTGAATATTATCAAGAGGTTGTGATAAGGAATTAATGTTTCAGGATAAAGTTACAAGTCTGTTTCATTAGACTAATCAAAGAACCCTGCCAAGAAATCTAGGTAACTTGTAAAATTCACTAGAAGTATTATCAATTTAATCTGTGGTTTGGTTTTGGGGGAAGGTTTTCTGTTTGCTTGTTTTGGGGATGGTTTTTTGTGCTTTTTTTGTTTGTTTGTTTGTTTTCATAAAGAAAATTCAGTGTTTAAATGCATATGCCAGAAGTGTGCCCCTCCTGCATGGTATGGAATTTTTTTTTAATCTCAACACAAATTCAGACTAGCAAAATGATGGTGTAAGCACTCTTAGCAAGTAAATGTGACTTAAACCCCTAGTGTTCACACCATCTGCAAGAGCTGAATGATGGTGAGTGATGTATGTGTATTGTGACTTTGCCCAAAGAAAACAACTAGGCTCTAGTTACCATGTGCATAACTCTGGTCTCCCTCATTTTCAGAGTCTGGTATTTACCTAGACATAAATTTCCCAAAGGATGTACAGTGCCACCTTCATTTTGTTCAAGTGGTAATTTTTGTCAATTAGTTTTGTTGTAATGCAGAGGCAAGACTGTGAATAAAATAGTGCATGCACAGAATTAGAAATATGTTGCTGTCAAAGAACCTCACCATATCTGTGTTGTACAGCACTAGGTCAACATATATTGAATGGAAGTGAAATGCAGTGGTATCATTATTACTATTTGCTGTTTGTTCTCAAGGACTTTGAATCCTACTATTGAGCTTGACAATACAGATAAAACATTAATAATTTTCAATATTAATTGATTTGAAACTGTCATTATTATATCAGTTGATAACATGTTTTCTCTTCTCATAAGTAATGCTGGTACTACATGGCTGTTGCAGTCTTCTACTCCTAATTTCTCTTTTCAGAAATGACATCTGTGTTGTCACTGCACACATCACATTTGGTATCTTTCAGTGCTTTCTGCTCAAAAGTTAGTGAGCAGGAACCACTCAAACAGGCAAAATAAAGAGTCCAAGAACAGATATTATGAAAGAAAGAAAGATGAAGGGGATGTTTCTGTGGGAGAGGAGGAATCTTAGAACACATTTGCGGCTGTAAAGTTGAAAAGCCTTTTCCCAGTACCACCACAAGTGCTGTGCAGATGCTGTTATGCAGCAAGGTGAATACAATAAAGACAAGTTGCAATGTAAAGGCTGCATCACCATAATAAATTGCAAGACCTTCAGACTCATACTCAGATAATGATGTTACAGCTACAGTTATGGCTTATTTATTTAACCAAGGGCAAAGTTGTTGAGACACAGTTTCATTTTCAAGAAAGGCCTGACAAGGCAGATGGCAGTAATGGCACAGGACAAATGAACTTCTCTGCTAGCTAGCCAATGCAAAATACAGCACAGCTCAGGAGGACGGAGTGTGTGCTCTTAAGAGGAAACATAAACCAATGAAATTAAATACCTACTGAACATTAATAAACCCATTAGTGAGCATTAATAAAATAAAAGGCTCACTCTTTTACAGCCTTGGGAGTCAGCAGCTCCATTCTCTGTGAACTATTTAGTGAGGCTGGAAGAATGATTTGAGGGGGAGAGCTGGGAAAAGAGTAAATCAGAAGGTATGTTTTGGTTAATGGGCAGGGACTGAATATAGCTAAGGGCTGAATCAGCTGAAGTGAAGGTTGGAATGAGTCTATGAGGAAATTAATAATTCTGTATACAAAGAGGGGTTTCGATAGCATGCAGTAAATAACACCTAGGGACACACACTGAACAATGAGGATGAAACAAATCATGGAACAACTGCAGTTTCCTGAGCCACTGTCCTTCAGCCTGGATGAGGTGTGGGTATGGTAGAAAAAAAAAAAAAAAGTCAGTAATTAAGTATCATATCAGAATAGGACAGTATCAAGGTTTCTTGGTTCCTTATTTGGGGTTCCCACCCCTGTTGACTTGTCTGCCCAGTAACGACTGGATTTCATCTTTCTGTGATAGACTTGGTTATTCCTCTTTCCTTTATTTCTCCTTGCCTATCTTCAGCCTTTTTCATGTACATCTTCTTTCTAAATCCTGTTTTATGCCGTGCTAATGAACTGTATCCATATTTCCAACATATTCAAAATACCAAGAAATAATATAATAAAAATTCCAAATAAAACAAAACAAAACAAAAAATCCAATCCAACTCAACCAAACACCACCAAAAAAAACCCCAAAACAAATAAACAAACAAAGAAGCAAGCAAACAAACAAAAAAAATAACCAAAAAACCCCCCATCAAATCAAACAGAAACATAAAACCCAAAGAAGAAAACTGTACAACTCGGTACTAGTCCAATAAGTAGTTCACCAATCTCTAGTAACCTATGATTTTAAAATGATGGTTATGAAGCTCTGTCCCTACTGGAAAGTCACTATGTCTGTGCCAGGAACTGAGTTGCAAAAATATAGAAGGTCAAAGTCCATTGGAAATTGACACACACTCTAACCATACCCATTTTGTGGATCGGATCTTTGATCTCTCTGAGGCTTTTTTTGGTATTTTAACACACCAGAGAATTGTAACTTGCCTTGTAAAAATGTACTGCCACTTACACTTAAAAATAAGCTAACAAAAAATTATACATGTACTCTACTGATTCTACGTGCCTCACTGAAGCACCAAAACGGGAAGCTTGATGACTTTTTCCATAATCATTGTAAAGCTAAAAAAGGACTGTTTAGTGAGCTGAATCATCCCCTGGACTGTCTATCTTCACTGTTTGTAGATGACATGGAGAACATTTGGCCTCCCATTAAATTAATTCAATTAGAAAAATAAAGAAACTTCAGATGTCAAAACTGTTACTTAGCAGTCTAAATGTCATCATAATGGTTAAGCATTTCTACCTATCTTTTTTGCAGACCCACTTTGATGACAATAAATAAAAATATAGGAAAAATTTCCCATAACTTGCAGATTAACAAAGCAAATGACATTTTGTGGTATTTGGATGAAGTCCATGTTTACGATGCTGCTTCTTTTACATCTTTATATATTTTATAATTAAATTAATTTTTATTTAATCTTCCCTTTTAGTTCGTAATATGTGAATTGCTCTCTAGTGTAGAAGCTTCCTGAACACATTCTGTCCATATGCACACAGAATTTATCATGCAGATGTTTGTATTAAACAACTAAGCAAATAAAGAAGTGCCCCAGAGACTTTTATCGAAACACTGAACTGTCATTCTTCATTTACTGTTATATAGTTGCAAAGATTGTTTATTCATTCTTTCTCTATTTATCTAACACCAACTTCTTTGCTGTTCAAGGTCACAGAGAGAGAAGAACTACATTTCTAAAATGCTTCTGAGTTGGACACAAATGTGTGTCTGCAATAAAATCTTTTTAGAACGCATTCCATTGTAATGCAGGAGTCACATTGCAAGTGGAGGTTTCAAACAGGTATATCATAATCAATGAGATTTCTTTTATATCTATGAATTGCAGACAGGGTTTTTGACAAAAATTAAATTTTATTTAATATCATATGTTATTAACTTTGTTGTTTTTAAATTTTTTTAGAGTTTTCTCTCTTGTTTTAATATTATCATTGCCATCATTATTAGTTTTTAGTTTTCAGATATAATAATTTCAAAAGTATGTGAAATGTCTGCAGTTATCTTCACTTGCTTTGTGGCTACTTGTACAAGAAAAATAGTTCCACTTACTTTCCAGATTTTTTCAGAACTGAATGTGTGAAGTTATTCAGATAGAGAAGGTACAGAATTAATGTAAAATGGGGCAAGACTGAAAGTCTGTCTAGCCCAAAACTTTGGTTTTGGCATGGCAGCAAAAACCAAGTATCCAAGTAACAAAACAAGAAGAGAACAAGGATATATGATCCTTCAAAATATGTATCCTCTTAGACACCATTCATTTCCAGATTGCATTTCCATGTAACTATCAATAAGCCTAATATCTTGCCACTATATAGTAACTTAATATTTTTTAAAATGTGAAGTTGAAATATGAAACTAGGAATCCTTGTACCTATGTAATTCACTTTGCATTCTCTGTTGAAATGCTTTCACTTCTTCTGGAATCTAACATAACTTTTCCAGCAAATGCAGATGAGTGTCACCAGCGCATGTATTCTCATTCTGCTTTTGAATCGTATTTCAAGGAATGACTATCAAATGGTAACAAACAAGTATCATACCCATTTAGTTTTTGCAAGTCTGCCTGTAAAAATATTGTGTATTACAACAATGAACATTAGATTTAACCATGTTTTTTTGGTTGTTTTTCTTTTCATATAGACTTTGGTACAGTGAGCACAGAATTGAGATAGATTCGTGTTTTTACATAAAATACCAAGCAACATGGTCCTGAGACTATGGTTTCCAGGACACATACACACTAAGCATGATTTATTTCCATTCCGCTATTAAAATGAAGTTATTAGGACCAAAAAGAAGCTGTCCTTTTAAACAAGATTAATCATGGAAACACACCCTTCTCTCAATCCTTACACAATAAAACTAAAATAGTCAAAATACAAAACACTCTGTCTCTAAAGCTCACAAAAATGACTTGAAGTAAGATATTTGGTACTCTATACTTCTTGACTTTTCTTTTTATTCTTTTTTTCCCACTTGTTTTTGCTTGTTTGCTCAGTTTGGTTCTTGTAGGTTTTTTCCTTTTTATTTTAATATCTTGATTTCAATGCCTTCTGGAGAGATCAGTCCCTCAACAGGTAATTCCTTTCTTCTGATGTGAGTCATCTAAAGCTTAGGTATCTAGTGAGGTGTTCAACTCTAATGAGGAATGAGAGGGAGAGAGATGATGCTACTGAACAAAGAGTTAAATCTAGGTGACTAAGCTTCAAATGGCTGAAATCAGATGTGATAAATTCCATCCTTAAGAGCTTAATGGACTTCCTGACACACTATAATATTTATAGATGACTCAAAGCTACTGAGATACATTAATAAAAACAGAATAGTAAAATCTGGGCTGCTCAAGGTAAGGACCATAAGATTCTAGTGCTGTTTGGCTATGCTTGACTTTGCATTTTGGTAGAAGATACAAGTTTGCCAATCCTTTAGGGGTAAGGTGTTCAGTGGCATTTGATATGTCATCATTTGCATGACCTCAGAGAATCAGGCAACATGAGATCCCATTGTACACTACATTAGACTAGTTTCCACTGTCTTGGCTTCATTCCATCTTGGGTAAATAGGTTCTGTCTACTTACATTTCCTTGTGTTTCAACTGGTTGTGCTATTCTTCTAGACTTTCTGCTCCAATTTGTTATGTAATGCTCATGTGTGTTCTTCAGTACTTACTGTATTTCAGTGGTAGATGAAGTGAACATTAATAACACCTACCACTCTCACAGGCTGAATGAACAAGTCTACACAGCACCTGGAGCTCCAGTGATGAGAGACGCTACAAAAGTGAAGAGCAGATATCATTAAATTTTCCTTAATCTTTCTTGGTGCTTACAAATATGTGAGTCACATAAAAATGTTAAATGTTTTCTTTGTAATGAAATACTATGACATATTGTAGAGGACAAGTAAACAAAAATATATACATAAAAGACAATATAAACATCTCTTGATGCAACATACAAGAAATGCAATACTGTGTGATTCTTTAAAAGGTCATATCTTAAGCCAGTGCTACCAGTGGCATCTGTGATGGCTATATCCAGCTTACTGTGAACTTTGGGGAACCAATGACAATATTTCCAGGGGCTGTTTGGAAAAAGTGACCCACACCTCTTGTAGGTATACAAATATTAGTGTAAGTCAGTCATTACTTTGTAAGCAGTGGACAGCCTGGGCCTGTAGAGCTCTCCTGCACAGCCCTGGGCAGCACACCAAGATGTCCCCTTGAGTAGGGATGGCTCTTAATGCTACTCCTCAAGGTTAAGAGATTCCTTGCCACAACAGATTCCCAGTAAGTGATTAATAGCATGCTAAACTTTGAAATCTTACCTAAGTTATATAAAGGATTGATTGTGCACATCTCATCCTTTAGACATAAACCATGGACCAGGTTTGGGGCTAGGATTGGATATCCAGCTGCACCTAGATGTCTCTCTGAGATGGAGTTTAAAAAGCAAGGACATCCTTCCAGAACCATGACTCAGTGGATGGTATTCCCTGACAGCTTTGTCTGACCCTGCTATCTATGAAGTAAATAATCAACAGCACCTTGACATCGTATCTTGTTAAACCTTTTTGTCATTAATATTAAATGTTGTTAACTCACTGCTTTGTATCAATAAATTATATCATCTCTTCTCTCTTGTGAGTGAAGTCCATTACTCCGTCTGTAACAGAGGGGTATGAAAAAAACCATATTATCTGATAATTTGCTGAAATAAATTAACTCATTTTCTTGAACAAACAAAAAATACACTTTCCTACTGGAGCTGAAAAAGGATTTTTTTCCCCCTGATACCTATAATAATTTACATTTTGTCAGATTTGATATGGGTTAACTATTCCTCTTCAAAAAGTCATTAATTTATCATTATTGGAAAGACCACACTGTACTAACTGGGACAGTGACTTGATTAGAGTCTTAGAATCTAAGGCCAGAGGCACTGTTAAATGATTTAGTCTGATCACAAGACAATGCATTTCACCTAGTGTCAAACATTAACAATATTTGTTTAGATTCTAAATTCCTGACTCATGTGACAGTAAACCACAGGAAGACAGAGGCTTTATTTGCTCCTAAGAGGTAAATAATTTGCTGCTCTAGACTGTTGTCATATCCTGTTACAGTTCTATTAGAATGTTAATATGGGAGCACCAGCATATATACACACATGTCCACCTTCCCCATCTGCTTGGAAATGAAGCATTGCCTAAGCTTAAGAAAATGTTCTACAGTATCCTGCAATCTTTTATTTCCCTGCAAAAAACTCAGCATCTTTTTTGTGCCAGTAGTTAAAGAGCCAAGATGTCTGCAGCCTGGACCCTGTACACCATATCTAAGCTTTCCCTAGATCTAATATCTATGGAAAAGCTTTCAAGATCATGCTATCCTTTCCAGCCGTGTCCTGACCCCACAATCTCAAACAAAGGCACATTAGTGCTTTTATCATCAATTTCCTTTTTATCTCACAGCTACATCTCTTTCTGATTCCTCAGGCAGGCATATGTCAAGGCACTATGACACACTCCTCCCAGTCTGGACAGTTGGGATGAGAATCTAGGGGTCCATATCAGGAACCTAATAGTACAAATTTTGTCTTTGGCATTAAATATTTACTATAATCAGATGGAATCATCTGCGGGGAAATGGAAAACAGTAGTCCAAATGTTTAGTGTTCTGAGAGACAATGAAAACTGACAGAATACAGGAATCACAGAATAGGAAATTGGAGAAACAGTCGCTCACTGCAAAAATTAGAAAAAAATAGCTTATTTTGTGTGTGTGTGAGACATTTCTAGTGCCATAAGGAGTTACATTTTTGGAAAACATATTGAATTCTCTGAAACTTTTCTGAGAACACTGACATTGGATATAAGGACATGGTTAAAAAGAAAAATAAATCCCAGCAGTATAAGAATAACATTTATCTTACTTTAATGTCATCATTCAAAGAAAAATAAGGAAAAATATAAAACGGAATAATCTTATAACTGTATCATGTACAGTATTTTGTCTATGTAAATTACTTTTGAAATCCATGTTTCAAAGAAGTTGCTAACCACATCATGTCTGTGAGTGTGGCTTAACCATTGTATTAAAAGACCTAATTTCATATAGAGGTGATGTTACAGGGTTTACAGCACAGGGGTTGGTGATTTTTCAAGAGTGTCTCTTTCTCCTTTTACTAAATGCACTACAGGCAATGCTGGCAGCTTTAATCTTTCAGAGAAAACCTTAGAGTTAGCCACACTTAGTAAATTTCTCTATGTGAGCCTTATCCTCTGGGCCCAAAGTCTTCAAGCTAGAGCATAACCTACAGTAAAGTATTGCCTGCCTTGACTTTGTCCTTTCCTCCAGGCACAGATGAATGGGATATGATTAAAACAGGTCATTTTATGCTGGAAATACTTCTGTGAATGAGCTATGAGGGAACCCAGGTGACTGTGTCACAAACTTCTAAAGTTTTGTCAAATAAATCTCACACAGACTATCCATGAAGTACAATCAACTCTTTTAGACCATTTTCACTACTTTCTCTACAGACACTGAGTTGCCCAAAAATCCTTTCCTAGAATATGCCGTCATGATGAGATACAATTTACGATGATAGGCAATAAGAAAAGTTGACATTGTGTTTTGACAAGTGGCCCCAAACTGCTTCTGTCTTTCTTTAAGTAGCCCCAAGCCTCTTCTAAAATTCTAAAATAGTTTGAGAAGATAGCAAAACAAGAAATCATACATGTACACAACCCAGTACCTCAATTTTCCCTGTATCACACTACATAATCAAAGATAAGAGGAATTACTCCCCTTTTATTCTCTCATCTATCCCTGGCTTCTTTTCTCAGTGTTAAGATCTCTTCATTATTTCCTGTCCTGCCTATTTGCTTGTCTCTTTAGTTATACAGGATTCTCAAAGAATGATAGCTGGATTCTTACCTCCTCTCTCTTATGCTTCCTTTATCTAACCAGTGCAAGAACACTGTGACACAAGATGAATTGACTATCTTAAATAATTTCCAGCATATTAATGCTGAATTTAAACTGAGCATACTCTTGTGTAAAGTGCCTTAAGAAGAATTGCTCGTCTCATGATTTTAAAGTTGTGAGTACAGGAGAACCTGGTGGGAACTTACACTCCAGCTGGCTAAATAGGGATTTCTCTGAGCAAACAGAGAAATCTCTTTTACAAACTCTCACTCTTGAGTCTGTGTCAACAATTTTTTCCTTCTTTTTCTTGGAATACTTAATTCTTTTTAATCACATTCCTACTTTCCATGTTGTATATTGATGTTGACATAACATGGTTTCCTTTATGGTACAGCTAATATTTTAATGTTCTAATGGTTTTTATCAAATAAGACCATAATTCATATGAATACTAATAGCGTCTTTTGATTTTTGTAATGTAAGTAACATAGAGAAACATACATAAATTGATAAAATACAGAAATTTTGCACACATCTCCTGCAAATCAAACTAGTAAAATATACAAATTTCATATTTTTAGCTATTGAAAATTATCTGAATGGACACCTACCATCTGTTCCATGCAGATCCCTGAAAAAAAAACCAAAACAAACCAAAACAAACATGTAAGGTTCAGACATCAAATGCCCTTCAAATGTTTCACCACAGCCTGTGTCACTTGTGGAACATGCCAGAAACTAGGCCATCAAAAATTTATCACATCCACTTTTACTATCTTTGCACTTTTTTGAGTTTCCTCATGAAAAATTTTAAAAAATTTGTTTCAAGCCTTTGCATGTGATCACATGGATGCTGTGTTTGTTGGTTTTGTTGTTGTTTTTCCTACTGGTTGATGATAGTAGGGAAAATAGCAGGATCTTCTTTTCTTTGGAGTGAAGATGAAACTAAAGATACACAGGTTTTTCTTCAGATTGAAGAGACTATATACATAAACATTTTATTAATAAGAAGGATTGTATATCTTTAGTCTCTTCATCATGCCAAAGAAAAGCAGTTGTTTATACTTTCCTTACTACATGTTTTTGCAAGATCTAAATGTACCACCAGTTCTGGAAAATGCTTTGTATTAAAATTAAAATAAAAATATGGAAAAATTATAGTGCTGAGTCTGTGAGTATGCTGAACCTCAGGTTTTGTTACACTACTGTCTAGAAATACTTTCAAAGACAAATATGAACACCATATAATTATCTTCCTGCTCTTTAATATGTGTCTTACATAATTTATCTGAGAAGAGGTAAGTAAAATTTCATTTAATATAGAATTTACTCTTGAAAAATGAGCACAATTTTAGGTTACAGAATCACAGACTTAAATAACAAAAAAATCAACAAATGAATGCATGAACAAAAATTGTACAACAAATTTAATTATTAGTAAAGATAATCATAATGAAGGGAATGATAATCCTGCTAGGAGAAAAATAAATTAGAGTTTTTAATGAATTGCAGGAATAGGTTCTTTCATGATAAGAAAAATAGACATTAGAACAGACCATGCAAATTCAGATAACAAGAATTCTTCTTACATTAAAAAGCAGATTCATTTTGGGACTTCCTTAAAACAAATAGGATTGATAAGCAAACACTAAATGGTCTGCGGAGTTTTTAAAATGCCATAAGAAATTGTTTCCCAAAGTTAAGCCAAGAGAAATTGCCATTTTGCCATACTCAAGTGGTATGCCTTCTTGCTTTGAAATCAGACACAAAATCAAGTACTTTAAATTAAAGCACAACTTTTGTTCTCATTTTGACTATACTAAAACACAGAACAATAATTACTTTGACTGTCTGGTTAACTTTTGTTCATTTTTCAGGTAGCCATATATGAATAAAATCTCACAGTCAACACGTTTCTTCGCTTTACAATGCAACGAGGCATATTTCAGGAATACATTAGAGAAGGACCCAGCTGCTTAAAAATAATTTGAAAGTTGATAACTGGGGAATAAACTGATTCAAAATCTAGTAAAATTACCTCCTTTCTACTTCTGTTAGCTCTGACACATTTGATATGTCTGTTATATCTGATATATCTGTATCTGTTTCTGTTGTCTTCACTATCTGAGCCTGCTCAGAGTGTACTGAGTAGCTTGCTAAGGCTAGAAAGGTAAGTTGGATGTCCAGCTAGTCAAACTGAAAGCTGTAAGGGTCAATGTAGAAGTACAGTGTTATAGTTCATATGCGAGGCAATAAAATTATCTTACCTTAGTTAGACAATAGTTAGACAATGTTTGTAGCAAAGAGAAAGCTGAACACTGTAGTTCTGCATGGTTTCAATGAGAATGAGAAACAATATTAAGTCTGGATCCATGTAGTTGCAATATTCATTCTGCTACATGTAATACAGGATTTTATATCTTTTGTTCAGACAAGGAAGAATGGCCCTCTAGAATTTTAGATTGCCAGCCCCACGGAAAGTGGTATGTTCAGTTGAACTTAGCTGTATAATTGGCCTATGCTGTCAATGAACAGGCAGACAACCCAGGTATGCAGGGGTGAATAAAGCAATCCATATAATTTTGATGCTTTGCCTTTCCATTTTATATATCTGGTCTTACAATGCCTTCAGATAACAGTGTTTGTGTTTGGTTTCTACTTCGTCCTCTTGGAGTATAGGGTACCACAGGAAACCATAGGATCACAGAATCATGAAATTACTTGGGTTAGAAGCACACCTTAAATATATCATCTAGTTCCACTCCCCTTGCCATGGGCAGGGGTACCACCTACTAGATCAGATTGCTTAAGTCCCATGCAAGCTTACCATGAACACTTCCAGAAACGCACAATTTCTCTGGGCAATCTGGTCTAGTGCTGTGCTATGCTCTGAGAAAAGCACTTCTTGTTAACATTTAGCATAAATCTCCCCTCCTTTAGCTTAAAATTGTTCCCCCTTGTCTTATCAGTATCTGCCTGTGTAAAAAGTTGTTCTCCCATTTTTTTCTAAGCTCACTTTAGGTACTGGAAGGCCCTAAAAGGTGAATCCCAACTCCTTTACATGTACACACATCCATTTGGGATCTTGGTCCTTCTAGGAGACAAGCGTTGAATGAAGTGTGACTCTTTCTGTTTTTACATAATACTTACAGAGTGAAAGTATGCACTCATGGATTAAAAGTCTACCTTCTAATGTATGAGTCTACCTTCTAATTTAACTCCTCTATCCTACAGATGATCATGTTCTCCATTAGAACATGAATATCATAAATAGAAATATTTCTAGTGCCCCTTGGGGTGAGAGTAGCAGAGGTATTAGGGAAGACAGAAACAAATCCAAGGCAAATTATGCCAAAGGATTTATCTAGAAGAGAGGGAGACTACAAATTCTGAATCCATACTTGTAATTTTAGTTGTTTGTTATTCAGTCATGATCTCATAGGAAATACATACCTGGTTCAAAAGCTGCATGAGTCTCAACTGTCTGTTGACCTACATCAAGTTCATTTTACATAAGTTAGAGAAAAATGCCTTATATATGGAAATGAGAATTTAACATTTGTCTAATAAAAATAAAATCGGAATGGTTTCACTAGCTGATTCACTCCTGAAGTGCTTTCTCCAGTGTATCTCTAGTTTTCTTGCCTCTATGTGAAACATGTTCATGATCAAATTTTATGGGAAGTTTAATTTCCATATAGTGTCCACACACAGCACTAATAAAGTCCTTAGGATTAGCACACAGTTTATTTTCTGGTATCTTTTAATCTGAAACTTCTAAGAGAGTGAAATTAAAGGAATAATTGGGTGTGTTTTATTATCCATGAACATAGCAGAAGCTCTATTCTGGTTTTTTGTAGTGTTAATAATAAAATGAATTGGCGCAAGTATTTTTTTCCTCAATAAAGTTTTTATTCTAAAGCTCCATTCTTTACATAAGTAATTTTGAAAAGTGTAATGATTTTTACAGTATCTTTCAATGATTTTTACAGCATCAGATTTCTACTTGATATTTTAAAACTAAGAAGTTGAGTGAGTAAACAGATTTGCAAAGCACTTCTAAAGATGAATTGACTTAAATAAAAAGTAAAGTATGATTTTTTTTTTTTACAATACATTATATATATTGTGAACAGTTCCATTGCCATTTTATAAAAAGCTAAACATAGATGTAGGTTGCTTTTTATGTGTTGTGGAGAAGTTTAATTAACTTACCAGTAGGTACCAGCATTCCTGAGAATATGCACTTGAATAAAATCAGTTCATTTCTAATGAAGGATCTAAAAGGTGATGCAAGATGTAGAGGTCAGTGTGTTTTAGGTGCTGATTTCAACAGAAGTTTAGTTCATGACACTTGAGAGAAATTTGAGTAAGGTTTAAGGGAATAATCCTGGAAAATCAATTTCAGGACTAAAAGCAGTTAAAATAAATCACAACGGGATTAGATTTTGGTAAAAAAAAACCAAAAACAACAAAAAAACAAAAAGAAAACCAAGCCTCTGGGACTCAGTCACATGCATTAATTACAAAACCATGCTCATACATTCAAAACTTTTGGCAGAAAATAATAACTGTTTAGAAATCTAGAAAAAAAAACTTACATTTTTTTTCCTGGAAACTTTTGTATTTGACTTTAAAGTTGACTCCATTGAGAGCCCAGCTAGAAAATAAGGACATGTTTTTCTACGCATTTGCCTTCAAAAAAGAGATCATCTTTCTGGGAAGTTTTTCATTACTTGAAGTAATAAAAATTTATTTATTTAATCTGTTTTGCAATGTTTTAAAAATTATTGATAAAAGTATTTCATCTTGCTCCATATTTCTTGGACACAAAGCAGATTTTTATTGTATCATATTACTTGCTTTTAAAAATAACAGTTGATCTTGAAAACAAAATGAGGACATTTCAGATTTTGACTACATTTTTCTGCCTAGTTATGAACATTCTTTGCTTTTAGGGTAATTTTTTTAATCAGTATAGCTGAACCTTTTGCTGATGGTTGTTGTTAAGGATGAATAATTTTACTCTCTCTTTGGATTCTTGTCCACCTAAATCATAATTTTATTATTCTTTTAGTGAATTCTTACAATTTAATTTTAAGATTGATCTTGCAAGGCCATATTACTGAGAAGGTAATCAAATCTAGGTAGGTTAATATTCACTCATGCAGATACTGAGTCATAAAGAAAAATCTGGGTTTTTTTCCAATAAGTCTGACAGGCACAGGGTATTGAGAATGAATGTCACTG
>NW_005054433.1:6601-20627 GCF_000277835.1 Geospiza fortis | reverse complement strand
AAGATTTGCTTTTTTCTTACATTCTTCTTGTTCTTATAATAACCTTGAGATCTCCTCAGATATTTTTTAAATAGCTAGTTTAAAAATAATCATGTATAGCAGATTGAGTGTTCTAAGTAAAATATAGTCATGGTTATATGCAATCACAGGGTTTTGAATGCACTTTGAGTGTACTAAATTACATGATGAGATGATTCCTGCTTCTTCAAAGCTATAGAAAGCTTATCGGTGCAAAGGACATCAAAATATATTTAGAATGAAAGTAAAAGCAAATTGCTAGTCCTGTAATAAAGATTGCAGCAACCATTGGAAAACATAAGGAGGATATCTGATCTATTATAATAGAGGGAAACAGGTCAGCAGTGGAAGAACTGCATTGAAGGAAAATAAACCATCACCTTATTGATTAAATCGATGTTAACACTGTTGCTTTATAAGAGGGATTTTTTTTTTTTTTCTGGTTGACACAGACTGTAACTTCTGCTTTAGTTAAGAGCTTTATATCCCGGATAAAAAAATGGAAAAGCCTCGCCTCCTTCCCCTGCCAACCCCATGACTCCCTACCCAGAAAAGCCGAATCTGTTGTAAAATTTTTGCAGATAATGTGAATTTTGCATTTCCCATCTGTTTATAACTAATAAAATTAATTCTTCTTATTTTTTGATGGACTGCATCAGTCCTCAGAGAAAACATTTACCTTTAAACAGTTCAAAATAACACATATTCTGTTTATATCAAAACAACAGCTTATCCATATGAGCACTCCAGTCTGGATACTAAGAATACAGTTCAATACAGACAATAAGGGAATATATTGAAAATCTGTTTTTTAAATAAATTTAATAAAATGCATTTTAAGAAATTTTCATAAATATATTTAGATCTAGTCCACAGGTATGCGATGTCTTGTCACAAAACTCAACTCCTTCACTATTAAGTGACAACTTTACAAATGTATTTATTTTTAATCAAGTTGCCAAAATAGAAACTTCTGTACTTGACCTTTTTTGGCTTAATGACACTTTTCCACACTTGACCAATTTTAATACCTGATTATATTTTTCAATGGCCAAGAACAAAGCACCTACTGAAAGATGGGATGTGACTTTTAACTGTGCATGATAATAGACTACACAGGTATAATCTAAATAATCTACTTTCTAGTGAGGTAGGTATGTATCTTGTAAAACAGCAAATCTACCACAATGATCACAATTTTGTTTAACTTATGTGAAGACAGATTTTTATTTGTCTTAATAATGACTGTTGAAAAAATAGGACTTTAAAGAAACCCCCTACAAACAGACAAATAACATATACACCACAACCATTCACAGTGAATGATAACATAAAAAGTCAAAATGGTAATCCAATAGCAAACTAATTATTATTTTTTTATACCAGAGGCAACTTTTCTATTGAGAACCAAGAACTCTACATTAAACTAGAAAAGCTGCATGAACAAGTAGATATGAGCATAAAATTTGGATTCATAAGGATACATCTGACTTTAGAGATAGTAAGTATTCAAAATAACAGAAATTATGTGTACATACATATTACGGTTTAGATACCAAGTAATAGTTATTGAGGAAAAAACAATATGAAATAGTTTATGAAAGTAGGTTAGAAGTTGTACTTGGCTACTCAGGAAGGTGATTATATATTTAAGTGGATCCACTTGATGTCTGAAAGACTTTGACTTTAAGAGGAAAGATTGGATCCTAATATAGGTTCCCTGCTGAGGAAGTTACCACTAAGTAGGAATTCTTAGAAAATTCTGCAGACCCCTGTCAAAGACCACCAGAAAAATCTTACAGGATATTTATGCAACCATAAGTAACTCTTTAAAATTATGATTTTCTACTTTGTTTTAAAAGGAATGAGGGGAAGCTATGATCAGAGTCTATTTATCTCACCTAAGTATCTTGAGTATGTAAAGACTTTTTGTGTTTTGGCCTTAACTAGAATCATCAGAGTAGATGTTCTTCTTAAACATTATTGTCTAAATAAAAACAAAAGTTATCTTACACCAACCTAGGAGGCAATGAAAGAAGATTTTAAAAAATTACATTTCACTTATCAAAAGAATGAAACATTAAAAATCTGTGTCCTAAACTTGCATAACAAACTAATCAATATATTCAGAAGTCTACTTTATAAATTAAAAAGAGTGTCACTCAGGAACCTTAAAGTGGTTAGCTTATTTCCTTGAAGTGTTGAATCCCGTGTTTCAGAACAAGATTAATAAATAGAAGACAGTAACCTAGACAAAGTTAATATCAGACTATTTCCATGAAAATCTTTTTAACCTTAGCTATGGTTCAGTTGCTCCAATGAGACATGAAGATTAATAAACCTTTCAAATCTTTTCTATTCCAAGAAGTACTAAATGAAAATAGGAAAAGTGCAAGATGATTGTATATTTCTTTCAGAAAGTTGTAGGAAAGAAAGCAGTTAGATATGAGATAACTTGCAGTGTAAGAAAGTTTTCTCTGTAATGGACATGGTGAGATAAACCATCTGGAGTAATTAAAAAGGAAAAACAACATCACTTCAACAGGAGTATATTACTTGCCTCATGGAAACAGAAGGGATGTGGACTGACAGTTAAAATGTTAAATAAAAATAGAGTCTGAAAAAAATCTATTAAGGACAATATATAGGTATCTGGTACAAGTTAGTGAACATTTTCCCCTTCTGATATATAAAGTCAAATATAAAATGGTTATGACTGTTTTTCAAGGCAATGTCTGTATTTTATTTTTTTTAGTTTATTTTTCCAATTATAGCATCTACAGAGATTTTGGGATGCAAATAACCCTTGTTGCCAGTGACATTAAAATGAGATTGCCAACATCTATCAGCTGAGTGGTGTGGGCCTGTAAGGACATATGAATACTTTTTCCTCTGCATAGATAAATACAATATACCAGTTAACATTTTAAACACTGACCCATTTTTCTTTTCCAGACATGACTTCAATCAAGAAAGCAAAAGCAACGTGTCTTTTGTGGTTCTACTCAGTAAAGGGGGCACAGTAACAAAATAGGTTCATTTACCCTGCTTAAAAAATTGACAATATGCAAACTCTATGAGCCTATCCATAACATCTATTTCTCAGAATTTAAAAATCACAGATTTTTAGAATTTTCTGATTAGGAAGGGAGGCAGGAGGATCTTCAAGTCCAACTCCTGACTCCATACAGGGCAAAATAAAAGTTAAACCATATTTCTAAATATTTCATGCATGCAAACAACGTTGGGCCCATGACCACCTAGCCACAGAGCTGGTGCCAGTGCTTGACAATCCCCTCACTGAAAAACCTTTTTCTACTATATCATCTGATCTTCCCCTGTTGCAGCTGCAAACCAATCCTTTGTGTTTTATCAGTAGACACAAGAGAAAAGAGATCTTTGCCTCTGTCTGCTCTCTCTCATGAGGAAATTTTAGAGAGTAGTGAGGTCACTCCTCCCTGCACCAACATCCCCCTCCCCCATCTTTGTCTCCTTTTAGTTTTATGGCTTTTTAAATTTTTTTCTTCAATTCTCTTGTCAATTCTGTATTGGGTTTGGGTTTGCTTATGAATGCTAGAATATAAATACCAGGTCATTTTCCTTAGAGGCAAAAAAATTTCAGACTAAGTAAGGAAACAATACTTTTATATGAATTATAAATTTCATATATATCTGCACTAGGTCTCTTTCACTTTTCTTTATTTTTCCCTTGGCTTGTAATTGGTACACTTGCAGCATTTTTCATTTAAGTGTTGAGCTCAATGATCCTTCTGGGTCCTTTCAACTCAGAGTATTCTGTGATTCTGTGATTTTTGCAGTACAAATTATTATATTAAGCAGAAAGTGACAATGTTGGACTGACTTAGACATCGGAGTCAGTGTTTTCAGAGAGCTTCATTAGCCCCTTGGAGAAAAAAGGTACATGTTTATATAATAAATCCAGTACAAAGTTTAAAGTTCATCTATGTCAAAACATAGATGGGAATGAAGAATAATTTTAAAAGATTTAGTAATGTAGATTTGTCCTTAAAACAACTACTTATATTCATATTGACTGCAATACTGCATTTTCTGAAACCATATTTTGGCAGAAAATCTACTTAGAATGCATTAGATTCTGATGGTAACTGGAACTTAGCAGAACATCATTAGCATTAAGACATTCAGCATGTTTTCTTTCTGTATTTCTTCCATTCTAAATGAACAAAAATAGATAAAATGGAAAAGACAGGAAAAAAATCAAAGAAATGTAACTCACACACGTTATTACAGCACAGCATCTGTCGGTGTCCGTTAGAGTCAAGTGAAATAAACTAGCATAGGAAGGTTTTCCTCTGCAAATTGCTGCAGCAATATCACTTTATTTTATCACTTATTTCAAACTGAAGGCGTACAAACACTGATTGCTTTGCCTTTGATCTCTCAAACATGTTACAATAGATTTTTCAAACAAAAGCAGGCTTTTGGGGGTCTTTCCAGTTACAGTTCAGGGAAATGTAGGTCATACAATGTTAATTAGAGAGGGGACTACAAAAACATTTTGAGCTCTTTAGCTCTGTCATAACCATCTACTATGGAAGCAACAAGTTGATTTCACTATTTGTTGAATTAAAAAATATTGCAGCAAGCTAACCTTGAGCCATCATTTCCATAATTGGCTCTTGCTTGCTGTGTATTAATTGACACATTAATTTGATTACTTTTCTTAAAAAAAAAATCTACAGAAACATCTAACACAAACTGCACATTAATGTTTCATTTCTTATTGTGCCTTTTTTCAAGTAGTCAGAGTATGGAGAATAATTATCTTTTCATAACCAAGAGTTCACTGACTAATGTAAATCATATAATTATTTAAAGGGAGAAAATAAAAGAGACATTGCATTTTAAGTATATTTTATTGTCTTTGAAAAATAAGCATGATATTTCTATTATTTCCCAGTAAGAATTAATATTCAAGTGCTTTCCTTACTGCTATAGATCAAAAGTTATGATTTTTTGAAGCCAAACAATTTCAAGAGAGAGACAGTGTGATTATATGTTAGAAATTACACTTTACAGAGCAGAGTTTCTATTCTCTTCCATCAGCAACTTAGTTCAGTCAATAGATCCAAGTAAGTAGCTCTGTTTTCCCATAACTTTTCAAAATCAAAAATTGCAATGACCAGCATTGCTTTAGGTTACCACATGACCATTTGCATTCTGAAATGTCCACTTGACCTCTTAGCAAAATGATACGTTGCTCAAGTGATATTGCATTGATGAATGTAAAGTGTTTGATTGGTTCCAGCACATAAAAAGAAGAATGTGACTGCATCTAGATGAGAATTATGTGATTAGAATAGTTTGGGATTTGGAATGGGATTAAGTGAGTCTATGCCTCATTCTGAAGAAGGAGGGGGGAAAATCAAGGAAAAAACCTTGGGGAATTGTGAAATAACATGATTGTTAAGACTGAAAGACATCATATTTATCCTAATTTACACTGAAGCCTAGAACAGCATCAGGAAAAATGTAAGAAATATGTAAAGTTTAATTTGAACACCATTCTGGTTGTTCTGTTTAACAACCCTTCATAGATGTCTTAAATTTTACATAAACAATCATCTCTCTAATTCTGAATTGGTTTGTGGAAGTTCTCAAAGCACAAAGAATAGATAATGCCTTCTGAAGTGCAGACAACTGACATTGCTTGATGAAATAAATGTTCCTTGCAGGTTGAGCTTCAGTTGGGGTTTGAGCTAGGGTAAAGAACTGAGGAATGATTCTTCAAACTGAAGCTCAGTAGAGATTTTTGTATTTCTTCTACTGAGTTTCATTTTAAAAAAGTTAACACATTGTATGTGTATGTATTTGATTCAGTCTGATACAGGTGCTTTCTTGATCTAGGTACTCCCATATAACATTATTCTACATGTTCTATGTGGCCTGAGATATCTGCAGAGACCTGGCAGATAGGATATGACTTTTAGAAGTTAAGTTGGTACCCAGTGGATTCTCAAAAGTGTGAGATGGTTAAATCAAGTCCCATATGTAGACACTTGCATTTAGTTTTCTAAAATATGAATATGAATCCTCCACATCAAGGCAGATCACAGATTCACAGAATGGGTAAGGTCATCTGGTCCAAACCCCTTCTCAAGAAGGGTTTCCTAAAGAGATTTGGCCAGGACCATTAATATCTCGAAGGAGGGAGATCACAGGCTCCCTGGGCAATTTGTACTGGGGCTCAATCAGCCTCAAGATAAAAATGTGTTTCCTGATGTTCAGATTGAACCTTCTGAGCTTTAGTTTGTGCTGATTGTCTCTGGTCCTCTTACCAGTCTGGCTCTGTCCTCACTGCAAAATCTCCACGGATATTTGCATGAATTGACAAGATCACCCTGAGGTGATTTAGGCTGCACTGTCCCAGCTCTCTCACCCTCTCCTCATATGAGAACTGCCCCAGTCCCTTCATCAACCTTATGGCCTTTCTGTGGACTCTCTCTAGTATGTCCCTGTCTCCCTTGTGCTGAAGACACCAGAACTGGACACAGTATTCTGGGCACATACACCAGCAGTGTTTGGATAAAGGTGAAGGATCACCTCCCTTCATCTGCTGTGACAGACTGAACTGCAGAGTAAATTTACTCCTATTTGAGAGTGGAAAAGGTAGCATTAAGAAAATCATCTACTCAGCTACCCCCAGGTTCATTTATTTCTTTATATTCAAGAAAACAGAGTTTTGATGTGGAATTACAGGATTCAGACAGTCATATAGGCTTCTAAAGAATGATAGGTGAGACTAGATGCACTTGCTGATTGAGTGGCAAAAATCTGAGATGCATACCTTAAATTTATAGAGAAAATAATCCTAAAATTGTAGGATAAAGTTAAAAATTTGCAAAGAACATAAAATCTTTAACTGTATGACATATTTTGTTCCACATTTTTATTTACCTTCCTGGAATCACCTTTGGAGAATAGTGCTGTAATTATTGTTTGTCAACCAGAGAAGCTTATAAGTGTCTGGGACAGGTGATTTCCAAGATAGAGTACTTACACATAGGCAGGAAGAATTTTAAACACATAATTTGTTTCCTTATTTATTTTTATTTTAATCTTTGTCTTTTTTCCCCCTCTAGTTTAAATGCTATCAGTCCTTAAGGACATTTGCTATTTTCCTAATGAAGGGCATGTGCATTCTACCAGAAAACCTGAATCGTATGAGGAAGCGGGCACTGTTTAAGAAGTTCAGGAAAGCTTTATCTCTCTCATGTGGTCTTTCTTTCTTCTTAAGGAGAACACAGTATCTTCTGCAGTGTCTTGAGGCTGTGCTTAGCATTCTTATGCTGAAATTACCAGCACTAGAACAGGGAATCCTCTATTTTGCATACTAATCACAATCTTCATTTTGTTATTTACTTTCCACGTACTACTGACTACTTTTCTCTTTTATTATCTAGTATCATGTGTTTCTTCTTCACAATGTAACAATTGTCCTTCACAATAGCTAATAAATTTAATTAGTTGAAAATTAAGCTTGTTTAGGTAATTCCTTTATAGTAACATACTTTACAACAACATATCTCCTTAGATACTGACATATACAAAGAAACATAAAGGAAAAAGATTTCATAACAGGCCAGTTGACAAGCACTAGTTTCTTTCTGTCCTTGCAACAAAAGCATTCCAGTAAACACAAGTTCTTTCGAGTGCCTGAATTGTCCAACTGTGAGACATGCCCCTGAATTGTTGAAAGAAACATGGAGGAGTGTGCAGTTAAATGTCATATTGCAAGCAACAGAGTGCCATGAATTTTCCATTAGTTTCCAAGGAAAATTCATGCATTACAATAAATCAGTAGGACAGCTTATAAGCTGTAGAAGCTATTTCAGACTACTAGATTTATCCATTAAAAATTTCTAAAACAGAACTTCTTCTTTCTCCTATTGATACAATCAAAATTACTACCGTAGTTTATTGGCACAATTTACTCACCCATAATTGCTCTATTCCACTGAAACTTTTAGGTAAATATTCAGTTCCTACAGAGCAGGAATCTAAAACACTGTTGTCTAAGCAGTGTCTAAACTCTCACAATGGTTTTATAAAGATATAACAAATGCAGTTTTCAGAATTTAGAGAAGTGGTCAACCGTATGTGAAGTGCAAAGACTTTTCCTGGCAATGTAGCTCTCAAGACTTCAGTGACTGGTATTCAGTAGGCAAATATGAAATTCAAAGCTATATCTTTTCCAAAATAAACTTGAAATTGACATACATCTCCTGTGCATTTTTTTCTACTTATCTAGTATTTGCAAGTAGATGAAAAACTAATTTATAGCAACTTTCATAATAATCTTAAGAAAACTTGTTAATTGTTTGTCTGAAAATCCAGTTAGTAGGAAAACTTAGAGAAAAGTCAACAACTTTTAAAAAAATGGTAATTCAAATGATGGGTAAGATTTTCAAAGACACTTAGCCATGGCTCTAGCTCTGCTCCTTTCAAATTATGCATTACATATTTGCATGTTGCCTCAGAAAAAAAAATCTAAACATCAGTACCCTATGGAAAACTTGAAATGTGTCCTTTGGCATTTTTATCAGTAATTTTAAAAGTCTCAGTTCACTTCACGTGAGACAACTGTTTTCAACTCAAGTACAAAAACAATTTGAATATTGGAAACTTAAGTAGCTAAAGCATATGCAGACCATGGAAATACTAATATAAGAAATGAATACTGCTTGCTCAATAAAAAAATGAGCAATGGATAACATGGAAAGGTCCCTTAAGACCTGTTTTTCACTTGCTAAAACCATAAAAATATGTCTGTCAGATTGCATTGCCAGCAGATTTACCTACACAATTATGATACAGAGCTGATAAAACTTTATTATTCATAATTTTCTTCAGAAGGAAAGAAATTAAGATTAAATCTCTAATAATATGTAAACAAGTGTTTAGGATAATCTAATTATACTGTTTGATTGCATTAGTTCAGGAAACAATCACTTACACTAGTTTAGGACTGAAAATAACCTACTACAAACATCCAGCCAGGGCCTCTATTACCTCCTGTGTAAATCATGTCCTTCTCCAGGAATTTGATGGATGAGTCTCTGTTGGAACCCTTTTCCATGCCTGCTTGAAATACACATTTTTGAACACATTATAGCCTCTTTCCAGGCCATAAATACCTGGCACTCTGTGAAAAGTGAATACATCTTTCCAACTGCTATTTGGCTCTGATATGAAGAAATTACTGTCAAGGTTAATTATCCCATTCAAAACAAGTTCTCACCTGAAGGCGTTCCAAAATGTTTTTGAAGTACCAGAGAAATTAATTTGCCAGACAAACTGTGTGAGATGCATGTAGATGTGTTACTATAAAATTCATGTACTTCAGATCCTAAATTTTCCTTTGAATGTGAAAATTAAGTCATATATTTCAGCATTTGAAGTTATGTATGAAAGCCCAATACGAACAGTAAACTGCTATTAGAAAGAGCTTAGGAGTTGCAATAACTACATTTCTGAAAGTATTTTACCAAACCCAAAATGGCAATCACTTTAACCCAGTTTGCTTTGCTGTACTTGAAGTTGTTATTGTCTTTCAAAGATAATACATTCTTTTGTTCCCTACATTAACTGTTTCTAATTTTTTAGCTTTAGAATTATTTTTAAATGCAGATAATAGTTCAATCAATTTCTCATCTTATATAAAGCTAAAAATTACCTACAGTGTGATTTTACAAGCAAAAAAGATGTCTTTTGCTAAAATGACCAGCACACAAACCCCAATTACTAGAAAAAAACTCTTGCAGTATAGTTTATATTGCTCTTGTAAACAAATTTTAATAATTTGAAATGTTCTCTTTTGTATTATGAAGAACCAAAATTATGTCTTGAAGCATTTTAATAAATTATAAACACATTCAAAATATATATTGAATATGAGAATATGACACTTGAAAAAGATCCCATACTTTTAGCTGCCATCAGTTTGCCTATAGTGATGCCTCAATCCCAAACCTGAGGATTCGTTTTAAAAAATAATGTGCTGAAGTTCAGCTGACTGCAAAGGAAAATCTGATTTGAGCATTGTATGAGCACCAGGGTGGAAATGGGTTGCAATGAACACAATATAAATATGTGGGTGCTGACATGTACGCAGATGCCTCAATAGCTCTGAATCATGCTTGCAATTCAAGCAAATAGGATGCAAAGCATTATAAGCTCAGCAGTGCAGCCAGATGTATATTGTGAAATTCACTGTGTGGCAGCCTGTAAGCTGTAATCACGAGTTGTATTTTCTCAAATGCTAAATTCTCCAAAGAAATAAGGAGAAGAGACAGTATAACTCACCTTCAGTAATAAAAATTTCATCACTTCACCCAAGTTCTGCTGCCACACAGAGATTGTTATGGTTCTGTGAAACTTAGTAAGCATAGTGGTTATTGGAGTGAGCATACACAGTCCTTCAATTCCCAGTGATGGTATATTTTGTTTGGAGAGGAGATGGGATTATGCTGCTTTGATTAGACCCTGTCATCAGCTCTCACTGAGATCAGTGGATTCCATCTGAACACCCAAATAATGGAGAATGTGATAGGTTTATGAAAATATTGTCTGGAGGCTTGCGCTTAGATTTAACACAAATTTGATCAAATTATTTTCAATGCAGGCAGTACAGACCACTGAACAAAAGCAAATTGCTGGGGAAGGAGGAAGGGAAATGAGACAAGGAAGAAAGGGGGAGAAGAGAAATCTGAAAGGACATCAGCCTTTCTGTACTTCATTGCTCACTGACCTTACAAGGCAGAGCTCCTCTATCACAGCTCCCAGAGCTCCCCACAGCTTACATTTCCATAGCCATTCCCTTTCAAAACCTACTTCCAGGATACTCTGAGAAAAATCATACCAGCTAAACTTCCAAGCTTTATATCTAAACAGAAAGGGTTAATTTGATCAGCTTTAAATTAGAGATTTGTCTACTGATGTTACAATATGACTTTGCTGCATTTAGGCTAAAATTGTGTTTATCACAAGTCTTAAGTACTGAAATCCTTAGTGAAAACTAGATCAACTTATTCTGGCTATTTCCTATCCATTAAAACTATGCTACAACCCAAAAAAATAATTGTATTTTGTTTTATTTCAGTTTTATTTTGGATGCCATCTGCTCACTGTAACACCAGTAGCATGTATGTAAATAAAATAACAATAATATTTATAGTAGGGGCTTAACTACAGCTAAGCTCCACAAAGGCAAATGTTTACTCCCTTCCAATGGGAAATGCAAAGATAAAAGTGTGGAAACTAATGGATTGAGATAAAGACAATACAATAGACGAACTAAAACCTGCACAGACAAGCAAAACAAATTTTAAAATTGTAGTCACTGCTTCCCATTAGTCGGCAAGTGTTCAGCCATCTCCAGGAAAGCAGAGATCCATCATGTTAAATGGTTACTTGGGAGGACAAATGCCGTAACTCTGAATATTCCACCTTTCTTCTTTCCTCATGATTTTTGGGGGGTTTTGGGTTGTTTGTTTGTTTGTTTGTTTTTTACTGAGCTTGATGTTATATTCATTTCACCAGCTGGGGTAATATTTTGTTAACATATTGAACTTCAAAAAATGAAGATTATATAAGTGTAGGGGGATAGAACATAAGTAAATAAAAGTAGTATAGAAAGTAATCTTGCCCCTCCAAAGTGTTGCAGCTGGGTTAATTATTAAGGATTAGGAGCAGGCCTGATTTTAACAGACCACACCTGTAGCCAATCATAAGAGGGTTATAAAAGAGTGGATTGGTTGGTTGAGGGAACTGGAGTTGGTTGGCTACTGCAAGGATGAGTTAGTGCCTAAAGGAGCTGCCTACAAGAAACATCAAGGAGGTACAAAACTCTAGCAATATGGAACCCTTGACAATGTAATGACAATAGAACTCTTGCATTATAATGACAATATCTAAGCAACCCTCACAATAGTTTTCCAGCTAGTGTATTAGCTTAATTTTGCACATACAGGAACACTAAGGTGTTAGGAATTAAGTTTATGCCTGGAAGGAAAAGCAAAAAAAAAAAAAATTAAAAAAAAAAAAAGACAAAATATAGTTCTCATTGTTATTTTGGTCAACAGTGGATGAACTTTATAACAAAGGTTTACAGAGGTTTTGTGATTTTACATATCTGTTTAGATGTCTTGTATTGTGAATGGTTATTCTGCAGATCATGTCCTGCTGAGAAATTTTGATGTAAGGCTGTTTCTTTTGGGTGATTTGTTTTACATATATCCAATCTAAACTGGATACACAAGCAGGTGCTGAACTAGCAGAATAGTTCTACCTCTTATCTTATCTATATAATATTGCATGTTAGGCTATTTCAAATACTCACATCTGTAGTTTTTATGTTTTGTGGTGTTTGAATAGAAATTTTGCATTTGCACAACCTAGTTTTGTGACTTGTCCAAATTTAGCAAAACAACTACTTTAAAAAATATTTTTACATGGTATTAACTAATCTTGTGAAATGTCATTTAATTGCATTTATAATATGACTGCTGCCTTATCAATTTGCCCATAATTATGTTCCTTAATATTTGCCTGAGTGGTTGCCCATCTTACTCATATTAGTGATTACGGACAATCATGCCAAAATTGCTGCTACTCAATATCCATTTTCCTTCTCCTTTGAATATTTTCTGTCATTTATCCATGAGGAATGGTAACATACACATAACTTCAGCTATGATTTGTAATCAAGCTTTTTTTCAATATTCCTTGTATGGATAATCACACAGGAATATTACTAAGTGAATATTTAATCATAAAGAAATCAGTTCATTTGCAAACAAAAATCAGGAAGGAAAAAGCATTCTAAGATTCTGTCATTCTTATTTGGAGTCACCCTGCTGTATTTCTCTGTGCTTCCTGCAAGATTACTTCAGTCCGCAGCAAAGTCAGTTTAGAGGATTGTAGCCTTAGGAGATAATTTGAAGAAATGCAATTGTAGTCCTGTCTGTGGGAACACTATTTATGGGTCATGATGTACAAGGACTAAAGAATGCAGACTGATTATAAAATCTTAGAGGAAAAAACTACTGCAGATATTTTTTTTCAACTAAGGAAGTTGATAATGTGTAGTTACCGATAAGAGAAGCAAATACAGAACATAAGCATATAAGACTAAAATATTTTTCTATGCAATCAAAGGATATCTTAGGCCTAATGTTCTCATTAAATTAAATTTAGATTATACTAACTGCAGGTGTTGATGATGCTATAGAAAACAGAAAAACTAACCAGCCAACTAACTAACCAACCAACCAAAGTAGCAATTTAATGATGTCTACTTCAATGCAAAATACCAAAAAATATGTGTTGCAATTTATCAAACAATGAAGATACTATTCTAAATGATTAAAAGGTAAAAAAACAATGACCATCTTTTTTTTTTTTGGGGGGGAAGTTGGGGAAATAAGTACTTATATAAAAGTGTGATTCTAGAAAAGTTTTATGTCATTAATTAGTATCTCAGGATTAAATTATATAGCTTCTCATTAACTTATCTGAAAATAAATTCCTTTATGTGAAAAGTAACCTTAGGTAGAACAGTGTCTCAGTTTTCCATTCTGTATTTTAAAATAAGGGGTTTTGCTAAACAGGGACAAGCCAGTGCAAAGGCAAAATTTCTATTCAGATTCAACAGAACATTAAAAAAAAGGCCCTATAGAACTTAAATAATATTATAAACCACTTTAAAACAGGAGACCATTACAAAAACAGAAATTATGGTAAATATAATAATGCTTAGCGTGAAAATATAGACATCAATTGAAGAAACAATATGAGTGAGTAAACATATAGTGTATTTTAAATAGTAGCAGCAAATGATTACAGATGCAAAAAACTGGAGAAAATAAAATGTATTATTATTTTAATTTTAATTTATATGTATATATACTGGTTCTTAGTCCAATCAGAAAGTAAAATGAACCTGCTCTTAGTTGGTTGTAACAGA
>NW_005054433.1:0-6568 GCF_000277835.1 Geospiza fortis | reverse complement strand
GAGAGAAACATTTTACAAACATATTCAAAGTTCATAAAAGGTTTCAGTAAAAGCAGAAACATTGCTTCAGGCCAGGTTCACCTTGGGACAGTGTAGAAGGTAGGCATTTTCTGTCAGATTTATATTTTTCTATTATTTGTTTTTTAATTCATAGAATACAGGTAATGAAACAGCCTCCAAACTAGACATAGAAAAGAGCTTGACTTGAATCAAAAGATCATAAAACATTCAGAAAAGGAAAAAAAACCTCTTGGTATATAAAGGTGACTTGGTAATATGCATTTCAAAAAGATGAAGGTGATATTTCCATTGATGCAACTAACAAACAAAAGTTCAAGAAGAAATTGTCTGTCAAGGCAGAATAATAGAAGTCTACTGAAAATAAACACTTAAAAATATGTTAAAGCAAGAGACAGATTGAACTTAAGATGTACCTAACATTTGCTTCCACAATGCTGTGTGAGTGTTAACGTGCAAGTAAAAGAAGAATGAAAAGCAATCTTTTCCCTCAGAGATGAATTCCAAGAGCAGTACTCACATTTTTTGAGTACACGAGTTTAAACAATGAATTCTAAAGTAGAAAGAGAGGAAATTAAAAGTGCAGAAAAAATTTGATCGATGAAAAAGTGTTATAAGTAACTTAAACCAGCTTTAAGTAAAATTAAAATTAAGGATGCATGAAAATAAAATAAGAAATTGCACATAAAAGTATGTCATTCAAAATTATTTTCATTTGAAGTAGTGCAAAGAAAAAAAGAAAAAGGGAAAGAAAAAGTCAATGAAGTCAGTGAAATCTCCCTGAAGGAATAGACAATAAAGAGGCATATTTATTCCAGAGTAGATTAGAGTAGTATCTATGCCTTAAAAACTGTCTGCCTCTAATACCCTTCCACTCAAAACAAGTCATATGAGAAGTAAAAAACAGTAAATGGCAAAAAATTATCAAAGAGAACTTCCTTATATAGGATGAACAATTGAGCAAATCAAGATGCTTTAAAGTTCTGAAAGAAGATAACTTAGAAAGATACTAGGAATTAAAGTTCTTAATATGGATTGTTTACTACGACAAAAAATCTAGGGGCTTGAGTTGAATCTGAAATGTAAAAAGCTGAAATGAAATCAAGCAGTTCTTCATCACTAACTGGTAGACCTGTACAGCTTCTGGGATAACCATAGATTCATAAATCATAGAATAATTTACCTTGAAAGGGACCCCAAGGGATTCTTTAGTTCAGTTCCCCCAACTGAAGCAGTTCCTATCAGACCAGAAAACCCAAGGCTTTGTCACAGTCTTTCTAGGCAAGCTCACGCCTGCTGCTTTACACATCCTTGTGATTAAAAGCCCAACCAAATAAAACCAAACAAAAAACCTCAATAAAGCAGCAAAGAAACAAAGAAACCTTTGTTTCTGATTGGAATTTTCCATGTTCCAATTGGATTCATGATTTTTTCCTGTTACTGTGCACATTAGAGAAGAGGTGCCCTTTGTACCCTGCTGTGAAGACATCAGTAAGACCTCCCTCAGCCTTCCTGTTAAAGATTTACAAACTCAGTCTCTCAGCAGCAAAGTATGTGAATATGTCTGCAGACATCTGTGTATTGTCACCATCAGAGATTAAATGCTGAATTAGATGGATTTGCCTTGAGCAAATATGGATACTGTGCACTTTACTACCCCCCTGAGCCTACTGGGAAGGAGATTTACAAGGTGATAAAATGGTGAGAACAGCCAGTAGTGAAACAAAATGTGACGAGACATCAAAAGCAAATTATTAATTTGAATGAAAATTAAGATGTTTTTATTTTCTCATGCTTTGCCTTCCCTAATCTGCTAGATACTAATAAATTCAATACATTTCTCTTTCTGCAACTTAGTTAAAGATATCTTATATTCAATCATATTGTGAAATAGTTTATATATTTTAGGGATTTTTCCCTGTTGGAAATGTTTCATGCAAAATATTATAAATTTCACAGGATTTCATTGCAAACAAAAACTGATTGGTTTTGATAGTAGTTTTTCCTCTTATTTTTTCCCCCACATTTACCACTGACTTCAAAACTCTTCAACTTAGGGCCAGAGGCAAATGAAAGCAACAATAGAACAGAAATTTTGCTACATTAAAGTTTTAGAAAATATGTAGACAAGCTTAAGAATATTTGTCCGTAATAACAACAAAAAAATAAAGAAATACAAGACAACTTATTTCTATTAAACTCAGATGCAAGAACAGAAAAATGAAAGAAAAAGAGTAAAATGAAAGAAATATAAAAGAAATAGAAGTAAATTTCAAAAAATTGAAAAAAAAATTCTGAAAAAAATCTTGACAATTTCTAGAAAATAAGTTTTCTTGATTAGGTAGCCATTTGAATCTAAAAGGAGTAAAAAAACCCCTTTGTTTTGACATAAAGACTTATGTATTTGAAAATTGATAAACTGTTTCAATTTCAGAATTGCAGAGAATTGAAAGGGTGCTATTCAGCAAATACTTTAAGGTGCAAAAAATATTTCCTTTTGGGAAGAGAAATTAAATCTTGTGAAACAAAGAAAGACTTACGAATACTCTGGAAAGGAGATATCAAATGAAATGGAATTTTACAATTACAAAATGTGCAGTGGAAAAGAAAAACAACATGCCAAAACTAAGCTCACAGAGGTTGATAAATCAGGAGAAAAAATCAAAAATGAAGACACAGCTTTGAGGGGAAGTTATAAGAGACATGGCATGGATGCTGGAAAAAAAAAAAAAGTCGCAAAAGTGAAAGCTGTCAAAAGGCATGGGATGCCATCAAGTGCAGGGACAAGGACCAAAGCTTTCCAAAACTGATCCCCCTTGAAATACAGGAAACAGAAAAGAAGCAATCACAAATGCTATGTAGTAGAGACACGATCAAAAGAAATGAAATTGAAGAAAAACATTTAAAAATTTGGAGAATTAATGACGACCAGAAAATGGACTGGGATTACATCTGGTGCAGGGCAAAAAACCAAAACAGGCCAAAACTAACCTCACAGATGTTGCAAAAGCAGGGGAAAAATCATGGAGGATGACACAACTTGGAGGGGAAGATATCAAGGACATGACATGGATACTTAAAAAAAAAAAAATTGCCAAAGTCAAAAGCCATGAAAAGGCCGGTATGCCAACAAGTGCGGGGACATGCACCAAAGCATTCCCAATTCATCCCCAGTGAAATCACAAGATTTCGTTTCCTGTCCTGAAAGGAAAAATAATTTCCTTTCAAGAAAGGAAAAGAAATATTACGAAACTGAAAAGCCATACTACCACTCTAGAAAGAAAACATGAATAAATGACATACAATTGAAAAAAACTGCAAAAATCAGGAGATTTCGTGACTACAAGAAAATGAACTGAGATTACATCTAGTGCAATAACCTTGTGGCAGTTTTGTGGTCCGATTGGGATGCCTTTCGCAGCTGCAGTGTGCCTGGAGCTCTGGACTCAGTGGTTTTTGAGACGCTAACCCTAGGTGTAACCCTAACCGTAGGTAGACCAGCAACACTGGCATCAAGGTGGTACCAAAAGAAAAGCCATGGAGTCAACCATGTTGAGGTAGTTTTGAGCTCCCTTTGGGATGACATTGCCAGCTGCAGTGCAATTTCACCTCAGGGCTTCCTGGTTTAAAAAACCCTAACCCTAGGTGTAACCCTAACTGTAACCATAGGCGGGTTAATCAGGCTAGGGTTAGGCATAGTGCCAAAGTAAAAGCTGTTAAGGCAGCCATGTTGTGGCATTTTTGCGCTCCCCTTGGGATGCCTTTGGCAGCTGCAGTGTGCATGGAGCTCAGGGCTGTGGGATTTCTGAGATACTAACCCTAGGTCTAACCTCAGCTGTAACCCTCAGCCCATAATGAAACCTTAGCCTCCCAGGGATCCAAAGGAAAAAACCATGGAGGCAGATATTTTGCGGCATTTTTGTATTCCACTTGGGAAGCCCTTGGAACCTGAAGTATACCGGAAGCTAAGAGCATTCTGGTATAAAAAACCCTAAACATGGGTGTAACACTAACCTTTATCCCTAGGCAGGTGAAACAGCCTAAGGTTAGGGATGGTCCCAAGGAAAAAGCTGTGGAGGCAGAACTATTATGGCATTTTTGTGCTCCCCTTGGAATGACTTTCGCAGCTGCACTCTGCCTGGAGCTCAGGACTTCCTGGTATAAAAAACTCTAGACCAAAGCACAACCTGAGCCCTAATCCTAGGAGAGAAAATCAGCCTAGGGTTACGGATGGTCGCAAAGAAAAAGCTGCGGAGGCAGCCATATTGCGGCAGTTTTCCACTCCCCTTGGGATTCCCTTGGCAGATGCAGTGTGCCCAAACCTCAGGGCTCTGTGGATTTTGACATGCTAACCCTAGGTGGAACATCAGCAGTAACCCTAGGCAAATAATGCCAACACGGCCTCAGGGTGGTCCCAAGGGAAAAGCTGTGGAGGCAGCCATGTTGTGGCATTTTTCTGTTCCCCATGGGATGCCTTTGGTAACTGCACTGTGCCTGGACCTCAGAGCATTCTGGTTTAAAAAACTCTAACCCTAGGCGTAACCCTAACCAAAATCCTAGCCAGGCAAATCCGCTTGGGGTTAAGGATGCTGCAAAGGAAAAAGCTGCAGAGGCAGCCATGTTTTGGCAGTTTTGTGCTCTTCTTGGAATGTCTTTCCCGGCTCTATTGAGTCTGGAGCTCAGGGCTTCCTGGTTTAAAATATCCTAACCCTAGGCATAACCCTAACCCTTATCCTAGGCAGGTAAATCAGCGTAGGGTTAAGGATGGTCCCAAGGAAAGAGCTGTTGAGGCAGCCATGTTGCGGCATTTTTGCGCTCCCCTTGGCATGCCTTTCGCAGCTGAAGTGTGCCTGGAGCACAGAGCTTTCTGGTTTAAAAAACCCTAAACCTAGGCTTAACCCTAACCGTAACCCTGACACTAGGCAGCTAAAACAGCCTAGGGTTAGGGATGGTCCTGAGGGAAAAGCTGTGGAGTCGGCCATGTGGTTGCATTTTTGCGCTCCCCTTGGGATACCTTTTGCAGCTGCAGTGTGCCTGGAGCTCGGGACATTCTAGTTTAAAAAACCCTTACCCTAGGCATAACCCTAACCCTCGGATGGTAAATTAGCCTAGGCTTAGAGAAAGGTCCGAAGGAAAAAGCTGTTGAGGCAGCCATGTTGTGGCATTTTTGTGCCGCCCTTGGGTTGCCTTTCGCAGCTGCTGTGAGCTTTGAGCCCAGAGCTTTCTGGTTTAAAGAACCCTAAACCCAGGCGTAAACCTAACCCTAAACCTAGGCTGGTAAATCAGCGTAGTGTTAGGGATGGTCCCAAGGAAAAAGCTGTGGAGGCAGCCATGTTGTGGCAGTTTTGTGCTCTTCTTGCCATGTCTTTCCCAGCTGTATTGAGACTGGAGCTCAGGGCTTCCTGGTTTAAAATATCCTAACTCTAGGCATAACCCTAACCCTTACCCTAGGCAGGTAAATCAGCCAAGGGTTAGGGATGGTCCCAGGGAAAAATCTGTTCAGGCAGCCATGTTGTGGCATTTGTGCAATCCTCTTCGGATGCCTTTCGCAGCTGCAGAGTGCCTGGAGATCGGGACATTCTAGTTGAAAAAACCCTAACCCTAGACGAAATCATGACCCAAACACTAGGTAACAAAAAACAGCCTAGGGTTAGGGATGGTCCCAAGGGGAAAGCTGTGGAGGCAGCCATGTGGTGGCATTTTTGTGCTCCCCTTGGGATGCCTTTCACAGCTGCACTGTGCCTGGAGCACAGAGCTTTCTAGTTTAAAAACCCCCAACCGTAGGCAACATCAGAACCCCTAACAATAGGCAGGTAAATCAACGTAGGGTTAGAGATGATCCCATGTAAAAAACCTGTTGAGGCAGTCATGTTGTGGCATTTTTGCGCTCCCCTTGTGATGACTATTGCAGCTGCAGTGTGACTGGAGCTCGGGACTTTCTGGTTTAAAAACCCCTAACCCTAGGCATAACCCTAACCCTAAGGCTAAGCCTAGCCTTGTAAACTAGCCTAGGGTTAGGGATGGTCCTAAGGAAAAAGCTGTCGACGCAACCATGTTGTGGCATTTTTGCGCTCCCCTTGGGAGGCCTATCGCAGTTACACTGTGCCTGGAGATCGGGACTTTCTGGTTTAAAAAACCCTAACCCTAGCCGTAAACGTTTAAAATAGCCTAGTGTTCGGGACGGCCCGAAGGAAAAAGCAATTGAGGCAGCCATGTTGTGGCATTATTACATTCCCCTTGGGTTGCTCTTGGCGGCTGCAGTGTGCCTGGAGCACAGAGCGTTCTGGTTTAAAAAACCCTAAACCTAGGCATAACCCTAACCCTAAAGCTTACCCTACACTTGTAAAATAGGCTAGAGTTAGGGATGGTCCGAAGGAAAAAGCTGTTGACGCAACCATGTTGTGGCATTTTTACGCTCCCCTTGGGATGCCTTTCGCAGCTGCAGTGTGCCTGGAGCACAGAGCGTTCTGGTTTAAAAAACCCTAAACCTAGGCATAACCCTAACCCTAAAGCTTACCCTACACTTGTAAAATAGGCTAGGGTTAGGGAT